>NC_080573.1:5717500-6017500 GCF_029962835.1 Magnolia sinica | reverse complement strand
TTTCACCTAGGGACATCTATGACGCCCCGATGCTAATAACAGTATTTCCGGTGTCCGATCCTGCCATCTACGAGACAACCCTAATGTCATTAAGGCGTACAGTAATCACAATCATAGAAATACAAAGTGCATGAGTCACACAATCCAATCATGCATCAATCCTGCGCACACCGTGCGCTCATGTGGGATAACTCTGCCTATTAGGGCCTGTTTGGTTTTCTGGCTCAAGTGTAATTACGTTGTAAATGAGTAATCATTATTTACCAAGGTAATTACCTTCATCTTTCCCGATGCTAACTTGACCGGTTACTTTTTAAGCACTCAAATCGAGAAATTTATAAAATAAATATGGGGCCCACCATAATGTATGTGGCTTATCCACACCGCCCATTCATTATGCCAAATGAATTTAAGGCATGAGTCCAAAAATTAGGCAAGTGGACCACACCACACGAAATTATGAGAATTAATTGCCTGCCATTAAAAATTTGTTGAGGCCCTTAGAAATTTTAGATCAGGCTTATATTATTTTTCACTTATCCATGTCCATGTGACCCTATGAACGGGTTAAATGGTGAATAAACATCAACGTGGGCCCAGTAAAAGAATCAACTTTCAACGGTGGACAAATTAAGTCCATTGTTTCCTTTCATGTGGGCCAATTGAACATTAGATCTTCCTAATTTTTTTGGATAAAGCCTCAAAATATTCTAATAAAATAAATGGATGACACGGATATATTATATACATTATGGGGGCCTACGAATTTAAGTCAACATTTTTGGACCGGTTTTCCAGGTGAAATTACTCACTCGTTTCCAAACAGATGAAAGAATGTAATAATTACTTTTTTACAATGATTTACAGCAATTTACCTGTATTAGGGAAAACCAAACAGGCCCTTAGGGAGTCCCATAAACTACCTGCACAATGACATATGCAATGGCCAATCATATCTCATAACAAACATACAGATAATGCGTATGGGCATGTATTATAATATTATGCTGTCACAAACTCATAATCGGCAATGGTAGCTAGTATCGCAATCGACATCGATAATCAACCCCGACGCGAGGCAGGGTTCATGGATGGACGGCCGATGATGGATCAATTAAATTCAATGGGGCCCAAGCGTTTGAGTTAACCCACTAGAGAATGATGAGAATGTGCCTAACAACGCCTAAGGGAAGGTCACAATGTGGACGTCTAACCATCATTACCCATCAATGTGGACCTTTAACCAACATTGCTCCCAAGGAATGACCCTCATAGGGCCAATCGTATAATGGGCCCACGGCCTCATACATGGGCCTAATATACATCATCATGGGCCTCGCTTTTGGAGCATATGCACATCACATTGGGCCTCACTCATGGGCCAATATATATATATATATATATATATATATATATATATATATATATATATATATAGGGAAAAGGTATTATGCGCTCGAGCTGATGGGACCATCCCATGAGGTCGAGCTGTGTGGGCCCCACCGTGATGCGTTTCGAACATCTACCCCATCAATCAGATGCACCATTCCATCGTGGGCCTAGGTCTCAAAAATCAAGTCAATCCGTGACTTGTGTGGGCCACACCACATACAGAAGTGGGGAGGGGCCGTGCACCATTAAAACATTCATAATCATTTTCTGGGCCCACCGAGATGTGGTTTGCAAACCCAACCCATCCATTATGTGTGTCCCACTTGGATGAGGGTTCAGACCAAGTTTTAGCAGCATTCAAAACTCAGGTGGGCCCCATCAAGTGCTTTTATATGTTTTTGGCCTCCTCTCAACTTTTGAATGCAGTGTGGCCCACACAAGTCACGGATTGACTTGATTTTAAGCTTTAGGTCCACCATGGAATGGTGCATCTGACTGATGGGGTAGATGTTCGACACGCATCACGGTGGGGCCCACACAACTCGACCTCATAGGAAGTTCCCATAAGCTTGACCGCATAGAACCTTTGCCATATATATATATATATATATATATATATATATATATATATATATATATATATATATATATATATATATATATATATATATATAACATTGGGCTGTATCAAATGGACCGAATCAAATGAGCCGATTCAAATGTGCCGAATCAAATGGGCCGATTCAAATGGGCCAAGTCGAATGAGTCGAGTTGAATGGGCTAAATCAAATGGGTCCAAAATACATCACATCGAGCCTTATCAAATGAGCCCAAAATACATCACATCGGGCTTTATCAAATGGGCCCAAAATACATCACATCAGGCCTTATCAAATGGGTTGATCAAAACACAATTCATCTATATTTTTTTTAGATCAATATAGAGTATTATATAAAAAAAATGAATCATATCAAAAGATCAACTGGACCATACCACATCTAATAGTGGTGATAATGATTTCCACAGTTGGATTCTAGCGGGCCCCACCATTGTATTTATTTTCCATCCAGTCTGTTCATAAGGTCACAAGGACCTGAACAGGGAGGGAAAAACAAATATTATATTGATTCGAAACTTCTGTGATCCCAAAAGGGGTTTTAATGGTAGACACTCAACTCCACTATTCACTGTAGTGTGGTCCACCTAATAACAGGATCTGTCTTATTTTTAGTCTCAAGCCTTTAAAAATTATTTCTCAAATGGTTGGACGATGTACATACAACGCCTGAATCATGGTGGGACCGCACACGACATCCATGCTGCTAGACTGCTGGGCCAAAGCCCAGTGTCTAGCAGATGGATGGTACAGATACAACACAAGCATCATGGTGGGGTCCAGGAGCGTGGCCTACCATGGCGGGCAAGCCAAATGGATGGAGAGTTGGATGAGATCCATCCATCAACGGTTAGTCCCACCGTCCAGACCTCTAGACGGTGAGGATTTCACCTCACGTCAGTTGCAGCTAACGTCAATACAACTGCTGTAGGTATGGTGGGTCCCACGTGGGAGTGGCCCACCATATCATTTGATTAATATAAAATATAATATAATATTATATATATATATATATACATGTGTGTGTGTGGGAGGGTGGGAATGTCAGCGCCCAGCGTCCACAGACACTGGATGGACGGCCTGATGAAACACATCCATCATGGTTGGCCCCACATGAATGGACGGTCTGGATGTCATACACGTCCATCATGGTAGGCCCCACATGAATGGACGGTTGCACACATGCAACGAATGAGTTCCACATGGTGGCCCACTAGAGCTTTGGTGTCATACCTTAGACTCGGAAACCGAGCTCACGAAATTCTCGATATTGTATGATTATAGCATTGTATTGAATACTTGACACTTACTTTGTGCACATACTTACACCACCCTCTAAGCTTTCTATAAGCTTATGACGATAGATGCGTGTGGGTAATGTTAGGTTACAGTAGCGTGGAGCTTGAAGCATGTAGCTGACTTCTAAAGCTTTAATTTTGACATATGTATTTCCCTTTCAGTATTGTATTCAAATGTTTATATTAGTGGATATGTGATGATGATGTTGCCTTTGTGATTTGGGTAAACTTATAGTTATGCTTCTTACGAGATAAATGTGCGTTGAAAAATCCTCCTTGTAGGATCCCAGG
This sequence comes from Magnolia sinica, assembly GCF_029962835.1. Lineage (NCBI taxonomy): Eukaryota > Viridiplantae > Streptophyta > Magnoliopsida > Magnoliales > Magnoliaceae > Magnolia > Magnolia sinica. The sequence continues at coordinate 6,013,902 of NC_080573.1, read as the reverse complement.
ATCGGAATCTAGTGTATGTGCGTTGGGAGCCAAGAATGTGGTACTACGGAGGCTGTCGGCGCTAGATTCGGTGATCGAAAATTTCGTGAGCCCGATTTCTGAGTTTGGGGCGTGACTCAGAAACTTGGGAATACTTGAATATAACATCACATATCTGCTGATAGCTATCATATACTCTATGATTGTTGAGAACTTAGAATGGTTAGACCCCCCAAGTTCGAATAACTTAGAGATTTTCTGATATAGCTCCTTACCGTTGAGATTATGAGGCTGCATAGTATTCCAGTTTCGATTATTTCTGATCCAGAATCCGAGGATCAATGGGGTCATCATAGCGTTGATGAGGCATCTTGAGGGCGTGACGTTCAGATTAGAGAGCGCTATTTGTTTATAGATTGATTATGCCTTGTATGGTATTGATTGGTATATGTATAAGTTGATGCTTCCTTTTTCCTTGTCTATTCTGTATATTTTGAGGATGAAATTTTTATTAGGAAGGGAGAGCTGTAAGACCCATGTCCTAGCCCGTACCATTCCGTAGGCTTCTGCGGTCCTCCCGGTCGAATTCCGGTGACCCGCAATCTGTAATTGGCGTTTGCGCGCGATCCTGAGTCGGCTCGACCCGAGACTTGTATCCTTGCGACTGCGTCTCGCGTGCTGAAGTGATACCCGGGTCAGGAGATGTGGGCCCGCGTTCAATTCAAGAAAAATGTTGCGCATTGCAAAACGCAAGAGAAATATTTCATCAATCACTTCACATGTCAAGTATAACACCCCATCCCCAAGTAACCCCAAAGTCAAAACAACTCATCCCTTACATGTCAAAGTACACATCACCCATCACTCACTCACCCATCCCTCTCTGTCTCTTTACATCTCATCCTCCCTTTTTCTCTCTCATTTTCTTCATTTTCAGGCAAACCCCATGAAAATCCAACGTCCAAGGGAGAGGAGAAAGCTAGGTGTGGCTCACCTCCCTATCACCCAATCCCACCATTCAAAGTCCATCTCAACCGTTGAAGTTCGTCCATTGGAGCTCTAGGTTGTTTTAGCAGAAGAATGAGGAGAAGATCATAGGTGGGTGATCTTATTTGTTAATTTTGATGATTTGAGGGCCCACATATGGTGGGACCCATCTTGATGTGTGCATTATTCAAAGAGGGGCCCACAGTGGCGAGGTCCCTCCACCATCCGACGTCTCTCTCTCTTTCTTTCCTTCTTGATGGTGATGATGATTGTATGGCCCACTTGATCCACGCCGTCCACGAGATGGACCCCACCTTGAAAGTTGATTGGCCGATGTACAGGAACACCAAGTTCTGGTGGGCCACGCATGAGAGACCCACCTGATATGGAATATGGATTAGTTGGGTACCTCACACCAGTTATATAGCTGGTGTATTGACACCACCAAGCTCAGTGGGTCCCACTACTGACTGACGTCAGCAAGTTCTATGGGGCCAACATGATGTATGTTCTTTAAGCCAATGCCCTACATCCCTAGCATGGGGTCCACCTTGATGATGCCTTCCATCCAAACGACCGTCTGCTGGACGTCCAGGATGTCTGGATGAAGTGAAAATACAAATATCAACTTCATTCTAGCTGGGGTGGGCCACGCGTGTGGACCCACCCCTGATGTATGAGTTTCTTCCATGCCGTCCGAGCATGGGTCCCATGTGGGGGCTACCGTGAGGCATATGGCGTGATCCACACCGTCCAGATGTCTGGATGGTGGGTCACACATGATATGTGTGTTGTATCCATACTGCCCAGTAGCGTGGGCCCCATACACGTGTGGACTCCATTGTGATGTGCAATCCTGGGCCCACCTCTAATGTATTTGAAGCAATACCATTCCACTTATAAGTGGAATCTCTCCCATGTGTGGGACCACCTTTATGAATGTTTTGTATCCCCAGGGTCCAATCGATGGACGTGGGGCCTGCCTTGATGGTGTATGGGTCATCCACACCATCCATTGTTTAGGACGATAGGGACCCACCCTGACGTGTGGCCTACCTTGATGAAAGGAGGGGATTGGTTGGTCCACTGCTCACCAACTAAATAGGTGTTGTATTGTGTCAGCAGCTAGCAGCTAGGTGGGTTTGATCCACACTATCCATCTTCATGGACTCCACTTTAATGAATGTGTTGTATATACACCGTGCTGCCATAGCCACACACGATATATATGTGTTTTATCCCTGCCATGCAGATGGTTGGACGGTGGGCCACACGTGATATATATAATTTCCAACCGTCCATCCATCTGACGTGCTGGCCACCCCACCATTGATGTATGTGCTGCATCTATACCGCCCTTCGATGGGCCCCATGACACCAACAATTCTGTGGGGCCCGCTGGTGTATGTGTTACATTTAAACCGTTCATCCATTTGGCGTCACGTCTCAAGGCTTGAGACTAAAAGTAAGACAAATCTAGTATCAAGTGGACCACATTATAGAAACAGTGGGATTGAATGTCTACCATTGAACCCCTTTGGGTTACAGTAGTTTTGGACTAACATGATATTTGTTTAACCTCTTAGATCAGGTCTTTGAGACCTTATGAATAGACTGAATCCCTATGAAATTTGTCTTTCCCTTTGTTTAAGTCTCTGTGACCTTATCAACAGACTGGATGGAAAATAAATGCTATGGTGGGCCCACTGGAATTTCATTAGTGGAAACCATTATCACCATTGTTATTTGTGGTATGGTGCAGATGATTATTTGATATGATATATTTTTAAATAATACTTTAATTGATCTCTAAAAATAGATGAATGGTGTAGTGATATGGCCCATTTGATTTAGCCCATTTGGTACGGCCCTTTGATATGGCCCATTTGATTTGGCCTATTAGTGCGGCCCATCTATGAGGCCCATCATGTGTATATTTGAGGCACATGTGATAGGGCCCACTTCCCTTATATTTAAGGCCCATATGATGGGGCCCACCTGCTTGAATCTGAGGCCCGTGGGTAAAGCCCATTGTGATGTATTCGAGGCCTATGGGCAAGGCCCATTGTGATGTATTCGGGGCCTATAGGCAAGGCCCATTGTGATGTGGATTAGGCCCTTATCGTGCAGCCCATTGTGACGTGTATTAGGCCCAAATACATGGTTCATTTGATGCATACGAGACCCATGTGAAGGGCCCACATGTTATGCATTTGAGGCCCATGAGCAGGGCCCACCTGTTGTGTATATGAGGTCCATTGGTACGGTCCATTGATACGGCCCACCTGTTGTATTTAAGGCCCACCGTGACGTGTATTAGGACCATGAGATGCGGCCCATAGTGATATGTATGTAGCCCTTGTATGAGGTCCATTGCGATGTATATTAGGCCTTTGTGTGAGGCCATGGGCCCACTTTATGTTTGGCTCTATGTGGGCCACTGCTTGGGAGCAATGTTGGTTAAATGTCCACATTGATAGGCAATGATGGTTAAATGTCCATATTGTGACCTTCCCTTAAGCCCTTTGTTAGGCCGATTCCGATTGTCAAGGTCGATTATCGAGGCTGATTTTGATTGTTGATTCCGATTTCGATTGTCAAGGCCAATTCCAATTGTCGAGGCCGATTGTTGAGGCCGATTATAGAGGTAGATTCCGATTATCGATACCGATTTCGATTGTCGAGGCCCAATGAGATGCATATGCGGCCCGTATTTGAGGCCCATTGTGATGTGCATTTAGCCCGTGTTTGAAGCCCAATGTGATGTATATGCGGCTCGTATTTGAGGCCCGCTGTGATGTGTATTAAGCTCTTGAGTGAGGCCCATGGTGTTGTATATTTGGCCCTTGTGTAAGGCTATGGGTCCACTATATGTTAATCTCTATGCGGGCCATTCCTTGAGAGCAATGTTGGTTAAATGTCCACATTGTCGAGGTCGATTGTCGATGCCAGTTATTGATACCGATTGTGAGTATGTGATAACATAACATCATAATACATGTCCATACGCATCATCTGCATGTTTGTTATGAGATATGATTGACCATTGCATATGTCATAGTGCTGGTGGTTTATGAGACTCCCTGATAGGTGAAGATCGTCTCATATGAGCGCAAGGTATGCGCAGGATTAATGCATGATTGAATTGTATGATTCATGCATCTTGCATTGTGTGTTGTGATTATTATACGCCCTAACGACATCAGGGCCGTAGCCTCCACAGTCATGTCGTGGATGGCCAGATGGGACACTGAAAATCTGTTATTAGCATCGTGCTGTCATAGATGACTATGAGTGAAAATTTCAAAACCCTCTTGGTACCAGAGGATGCCCCAACATCAAGACCAAGTGGATATATATGAGCGTATGAGGGTCATATGACTGTAGGCCGCGTCTCCCACTGTGTTGTGGTCGGTTGGGAGGGGGTGTAACCTTACCCGCCTGAGGGAGTAGATAATGCTAGATTGAATTTGACCAGCTCGTGAATGGGTCCACTATCGACTTGTCGGGTAGATATTGGCTGACTACTGGTCAGGCGGATTATGAGATCTCTTCCACTTACCCAATTGTGCGCTTGATGGGGCGGCAAGCTGGTGTAGAGTGTACTAGACCCCGGTGATGATCTCAGAGATGTACAGTGCTGATTTATGGAGCAGGAGTTATATACTCATTCATTCATTCATTTACTATCCACTCAGGCTGGTGGTGCGTAACTAATTATTACATATACCTTCGTAATAGCCAGGATTTCGGTTGGGGTGCGCGACTAACCTGAGAATAGGAGTTTACCACATTGAGTCTGACTATCCAAATTAAGTATGAGACTAGCTTGGATAGAAGTCCCTTGCGATGAACCCCATAACCTGCGATATTATGTACTATCATCCCGGCTTCACACTCCAGCATAGTCATTCCATTCGCACTGCATATTGCATTACATCTACGACATATGGCATTTTGGGTTATTGTGTTTCTGCATTTTATGGTCTAGGTACAGCTGACGCTATTTGTGAACTCATTAGAATTTGTATATTACATTGCACCATTGACATCTGATATTTGGCTCTTTATGACTCCTCATTTGCATAGCTGATTTATATTGCATATTCTGATATTGATTGACTCATGGACTTATCAGTATTTCCACTTACTCTAATATCGTATGATTCATGATCTTACCAGTATTCCCGATATTGTATGATTATAGCATTGTATTGAATACTTGACACTTACATTGTGCACACACTTACACCACCCTCTAAGCTTTCTATAAGCTTATGCATGATAAATGCGTGCAGGTAATGTTAGGCTACAGCAGCATGGAGCTTGGAGCATGTAGCTTACTTATGAAGCTTTGATTTTGACATATGTATTTTCCTTTCAGTATCGTATTCAAATGTTTATATTAGTGGATATGTGATGATGATGTTGCCTTTGTGATTTGGGTAAACTTGTAGTCATGCTTCTTATGAGATAAATGTGCGTTGAAAAATCCTCCTTATAGGATCCTAGGATCAAAATCTAGCGTAAGTGCGCTGGGAGCCAAGAATGGGCTACTACGGAGGTTGTCGGCACTAGATTCGACGATCGGGAATTTCATAAGCCCAGTTTCCGAGTCTGGGGCATGACATTTGGTTCGGCTAATATTTGTGTTTTTGCTTCATCCAGTCCAGGCCCGTCCATTGGACAAACAGTGAGGTGGGGCCCAACACATGGACGGCCTAGATCAGGTGGGCCACATACATCATTATCACATAATAATAATAAAAAAAAGAGAAAAGTCAAGAGAGAACAGCGTGAAAGGGGAGGGACCCCGCCATTAATGGGCCCGCCCTTATACAATGCCTACATCATGAGGGTCTCACATCAAGTGGGCCCTAAAATTTAAATCAACGGTGGATCACCCACCTATTGACCTTCTTCTTTAGCTCCTTGGACTCCAATGCTCCTTGTCTTTGATCTTGATGGAAGTTAATGGCGAATGGAGGGTTGAGATGAGAGATGAGAGGATAGGAAAGTGGGTCACACTTGGCTTTGGGAAGCTTGTGGAGTTTGGACGTTGGAAGCTCTCTTGGGAGTTGGGAGATTGCTTAGAGAATAAGAGAGAGAAAGAATTGATGGATTGTTAAAGAATGGTGGAATAGGTGTTGTAAGGAATGGGGATGGGAAGGTATGCGTTTGGTTGACATTTGGGTAAAAGAGGAATGAGTGGGGAGAAAGAGAGTTGACTTAGGAAAAAGAGGTAATAGTTGCTTGTACTTGTGATAGGGTGAGGTAGCATTGGGGTATGGACGATGTACTTGACTTGATTGATGGGACATGTTGTAGAGATTCTCTCGAAATTCACAACGCGCGATGTTTTCCTCGAGATGAACGCGGGCCCATATCTTATAGCCCGAGTATCGGATCGGTGCGCAAGTCACGACATTGGAACCGCGGCAACGGCACGGTCGCTAGGGTATAAGTTTCGAGTCGAGTCGACTCCGATATGCAGGACTCGACTTAAGATCGCGCACAAACGTCGAATACAGGTCGAGGGTTACCGAAATTCGACTGGGAGGACCGCGGAAGCCTACGAAATGGTACGGACTAGGATACGAGCCTTACAGTTTTCTCTGTTAAGGTCCACTTGAGATTTTGATATACTTCGTTTTTGGGCTAGAGCCCTCAAATTATCTTTTAAAATGGATGGACGGAGTGGATAACATATGTAAATCATGGTGGACCCCACAGAGTTTACTCAGTACACTTAGCGCGCTGAGTTACACAGTACACAATCGACGTCCCTCATTCTAACACATTCACGAGTGATACCACGCTTTTAGCATTTAAGAGACTTCGGACGTACAATATATACGATAGAAAATAAGGGACGCTGCTGTTCACTAGCCAACATACAATTTAGTTGGTTGTGTAAAAGTAGCTGTCAGTGGTAATTAGAAATTGTTGAAATTTTGATTTAAAAAATAAATAAGTTTTAAAAAAAGTTATTTTTTGTTAAAATAATTTTTTAAAAAGAAGAAGGAAATATTAATTTTTATTTAGTCTCACATTAGATAGTGGAGAAAAGTTTTTGTTTATAAGTATTTGAGTGTCGAGTATTCTTACTTCGAGAAATTGAGAAAGAGACGCTCGGTTTGCATGTTATAGTGCTAATATGCACACTCGGCCTCGGTCTGGATATGCGCAGTATGGTTGTAGTGGCGCGAGATGGCACGTGAAGTGGTTTGGAATTTATAAGCAGTTGGAAATAGTCGAATCAATGGATCCAAAACTTTAACTGTTCTAAGAACGGCTAGTAGCTTTAATAGCTAAAACGGTCCAAAATCAGACGACCCTTAATGATCCAACGGTCAAATCATTGATCCAATGATCTGAAATATTCAGAAATTTGTGTCAACGATAAAAAAATATTTCACAAATGTTCTGAGTCATTGATGACCACTGGCAACAGTCCACACCCTAGATGCTATATAAATAAAATGGATCATCCACGTCCAAAATCATTCAAGTCCAACAAATCCAATCCAATCCAATCTTATCTCTCTAAGTTTTCCTTTTAATTAAGATTATTTAAGAAGAATTCGTTGAGTGACTCGAACTTTGTTTCAGTCACTAAGTTTGGTTACTCAACAAATATGCCACAGATCCGAGATGCGTTAACAAAGTTCTTGAGTAAGTCTATTCGTGATTGCTGCTTGCAGGACCTATAAAAAAAAACAAAACAAAAAGGCTTGTCTTATATATCCTGGAAGCAATTTGATTGTAACCCATCAACAGTCTCAATTTCAATTGAGAAGGGAGTGAACAAGCTTTAAGGACAGCGTATTATATATATATATATATATATATATATATATATATATATATATATATATATTGTTGATGCCAAAAACTGGTACGCCCTCATTCTTCCTTTCACCTGCACAGGAAGGAGACAAAGGAGACCCTGGCTAGAGCCGGGGGCCCTCTAATGCTAAAGTCAGAACTAAAATCGTTTAAAAGGATTTTTGAGAGAGTTTTTGCGTACCTTTCACCTTGGAGATTTCCTATATTTATAAGAATGAGAGGATCCCATTGTGTCAGGATTCTTCTCCTGATATTTTAGAGATTTGGCGTTAATCCGTTTTTGGTTTCCAGCCGATCCGGAGATCTTTGGGATCGAGGATCTTTTTACCAGATTATCGTGAAGGTGTTTTATTTTACACCATTTTTGCCTTGCTCGGATCGGGTCGAGCCGACTCCACTGGTGAGTGAGTCTTGGCCGGCTCTCAAGGGTAGTGTTATTTGCCTACTGTCGGATGAGATGGGACTGATTCGTACTCAATGTACTCTCTTAATCTGATAGCCGACTCTATAACTGACCTAAGATGGGTCGATTTTATGGTCAATCGGGTGGCTTCTGAGCATTGGGCTCTAATCAGCCTCTTTGGATGTTGCTACCTCGTGTGCCAAGTCAACTTTATGCATCTTATATACTTTTGCCTTGCGACTCTTAACTTTGTAAGTCTCGGTCGGGATTCATTTCCTACAATCCGAGCCAAGTCTCTCCTTCAGGCACTTGGTATATTTGCCTCGGTCGTGCTTGTTGCCACGGGATCCCGGGCAGTGTCAGTAGAGTTAGTCCATTCCATAGCCGAGTCCCTGGACTTTTCCTATTTTTTCCCCAACAGTAAGCCCCCTACTCCTTGCATCAACTATGTTGGCGCTAAGGAGTTAAGAGTTGTTGAGTCGAGTTGACTTGGGACCGACTTTATGATGGAACATTTAATGCCCGCATGAGTCCTGCATCATCCAGAATACGCGTCGGTCCGTTGATCGAGGCCGCATGAGCGGGTAGCCGTCACTTTTCCAGCTTATGAGAGCTGGGCACATGGCAAGGGCGGTGCTCGCATCATCCGAGGTGCGCCACATGTCAGGCGGGGGAGTCGAAGTTGTCATCGACTCGACTCCTCCTTAAATGCCCCTGTCACGTGGCCGGGTTATAAAAGGGGGAGCGGGAGCTCTTCTCCCATTTTTGTGCGCACGTTTTCCTCTTCTCCAATTTTCATTTTTGTTATTTTTGCATTATCCGCCATTTTCACCCTCTGTTTTCGATTTCTGCTTCCGCGTCTGCCTCTTTCTCGATCATTCTTATTGTCTCCGGTGAGTTTTTAATTCTCTCCCTCCCTTTCGCTTTTAATTTCAATAGCAATGCAAGGTTCTTTGAGCCCCCGGGAGGGAGCTTCCAATGACGAAGGTGAAACGAGGCGTTTCTGGGACGTTTCGGAATCGCCTTCATTGCTGATGGAGATGGCTGTAGGTGCCAATGCAGCTTTCCAGTATTCCGAAAGGGTGGCTGGATTCTCGGCGGAGCGCCCTATCTCTGCGGGTCCCTCTCGTGGAGGGGTGTCATTGACGACTGCTTGTGGCAGGCCTAATCCTCCTAGGGAGGAAACAGAGGAAGGGGATGAGGTGGCCAAAGGGGTCAGTGAGTCGGTCTTTGCCCGAAGATCGGCAAAGGCTACTGAGTCGGGGGCCGAGGAAGGGGAGGATGGAGATGAGCAAAAGGGTCCCGTTCCCTCGGTTTTAACCGAGGCAGATCTAGACAGGATCAGGGCTGGGTATCATGTCCCAGACTCGGTCATCATTCGCATCCCTCTTCCGAATGAGTTATCCGACCATCCTCCTGCTGGGATGGTCATTATTTTCCAAGTCTCTTTACAATGTGGCTTGCGTCTACCCCTTCAGAGGATAGCTTGAGATTTGCTTCCTGACTTTGGATAGCGTCTGGGCAGATAGCTCCGAACGGGTGGAGGAACTTGTTCGGATACTCAGTATTATGGGATGAGAGAGAGCAGCCCCCACTGACTATCAATGAGTTTCTCTATCTGTTTCAAGTGCGGTTGAACCCGCAGCAGCCTGGCTGGTACTTTTTGTGTGCTTGGCGGAATAAGGGTGGACCGCTGATAACTGACCCTCCTACCTCCAACAAGCATTTGAGAGATAGATGGTTATGGGCGTGTGGCCGCTGGGAGACTACCGAGCCAAGGTCTAAAGAATCTCATGTTCCTCAAGTGTTCTCCCAAGCAAGTGACTCGGCGTATGCTCTTTTATATATCTTCTCACACTATTACGTCTTTGAGTCTGACTGAATGCGTTTTGCAAATATCCCCGAGTGAAGGCCGAAACTCAGAATCAGCGCTTTAGCTCGGATTAAGGATCTGAAGGCGCTGAGTCCAGAGCAGCGGTCTCGGAAGAGACTTCTCCAACCGGAGCGTCTTTTATTCGGGTTTGAAATCGACCTTAACAGGTACTTTCGGACTGTCCTTTCGCATTTCCTTTAAATTTCGTTTAACTCGACTTGCTTTTGACGCAGAGATGGCTGAGGCTCGTCCTTTCCTCCATCTGCCTTCCAAGATGAAGGCCCCTCCAAGGTTAGAGCCTCGGCCCCCAAAGAGGTCGAAGACGGTCTCGAAGGCTAGGGGGCAACCCGCCCCGGCCATCCCGATCGTGATAGTTCCCGACTCAAAGGAGGTGGTGGACGGGGTGGCTCTTGAGTCCCTGGTGGCTCCTGAGCCAGGACCTGTTGCGGAGCAGGTTTCGGAGCAAAGGGAGGAGCAGAGGAGAGGGGAGTCTTCGGGAGGGGAGACGACTCAATAGGAGATGTCGGTCTTCCAACGGGCCGTGAAGGACATGGTCCCCTGGGTCATTTTCCACGGGTGTGAAAAGGGTTTCGCTGCCCTCTTCGAAGCTCCCTCGAGGCAGACTCTCTCTCAGATGGTGAAGATGCTTCTCGAGGTAAGAGTTAAACTTTACGCTTGGTCTGTCGGTTTCCCCAAACATGATTTGACCTTGTGTTTTCCTTTTGCAGTTCACCCCTTGTGCACTCAGGGCTTACTCGGATCTGGCCGATACTCAGAAATGAGCAAGGGAGGCGGAAGCACACCTCGCTGCTTGTTCACTCCCCAAGTATAGGGTTGTGATGTAGTAATAAACTCGGTAAGACCGAGGTCGAATCCACAGGGACTGATACCTGTACGTTATCTGAAACCAAGTAGAACTAGAACTAGACTAAGATGTGATCTAAACCAAATAGAATTTAAGAAATAATTGTGGACAATTATCTAAAACTTTAAGGAATTCAGAGGAAGGAAACTAGGGATTCAGAGGATCCACTTGTAGAGATCAGGGAGAAATTATGCCTGCTTCAGAAATCATGGAATTTAAGCTGAACCTACTTAATCTGGTTTTCAAAAGATGAAAGGTAAATAAATTAGAATGGATTCCATCATCTAACCATGCCCAGGAGACAAAGCAAATAATAGGATTAAACTAATTACCAACCAATCAATAGTGCATGAAAGTTAGGAAGAGTACCGTCATCCGACCATGCCCATGAGACGATGGCGAACAATAGGGCTTCCTGACGTCATAAACATTAAAAGAGAAAAAGAAATACTCAAAGCCATTGCAAGTCCATTGTAATTTCAGTCACAACATGCTATTAAAAACTAAAAATATTCCTATAATAAAATTAAATCAAAAACCTCTTCAATCTAAACAAAGGACACAAGCAACATTTCTCCCATCAGGCTACAAGCTTCACCTCTTAGCCCTAGCTAAGAGGTTCAGCCAAGACTAGACATGTTTCAGCTCAACATCCTCAAAGCAATGAAAAAAACAGTAATAGAAATAAACGAATAAACAAATTCAAAAATACTACTTTCTCTCTCCCTGACGTGCAGCAGCCGTTGCTCCACGGCCGTTCTCCTTCAATTGTCCAAAACGAGCACTCCTCCGCTGCCTCCCAAAAAGCCGCTTTCCTCCCCACGCCGATTCCCCTTTAATAGGGCTTTGCTGACGGTGAAACGTTCTCCGCAAGTCTGTTTACGCAAGGCCTCCTGCGGAACCTTTGTTTACGCAGGGATTTAGACGATGCACTCCACCCTTGCTGATCGGTGAAAGATCTTCTAGGGTTTGGTCTAGTCCCTCATCCCTACAAGATGGACGATGCAGATCTTTAATCACCTTGAAGATAGGAGCCCACAACGATCTATAACGTGGATCGTGCAACGGAGTCCGAGGACGGTGCGGTGCGGATTAATTTTCGTCCGGTTAACATAGATCGAAAAAAACCACATTGACCGGTCGGTTTTTGACCCTGATCAAGAGGGGTGGACCGGATCATCCGAAAAGATCATTTTCGTGGCCCACAAGGATCGTCCGCAGATCTGGTCGCGAAGCAGAGACGTCGTAAGGCTTCTTGCGCCGTGGCTGATGGGCATTGATCGACCATATATGAGAAATCCACACCGTCCATTGCACTTTCCGCGAAAATCCGTTCGGATCTGGTCGGTTTTGGATTGACGCTGAAGCGGCCCACCTGATTTTCCATATTGTCGTTCAACCTGCGTTTGAACGGTATTTTCCTGTGTATGCGAGCATAGGTTTTGAAAAACCTCATGTGTACGGTCGGTTTGACCTTCTGAAACAAATGGACGGTCCGGATTAGAGATATCTGCGATGATGGTGGCCTACCTGACTTCAACCGCAACTCTCTATTGCAAATAGCGGACGGGCTTTGCCGTTTTTGAGTTGTAATCGGCCAACGCCTTGTTAACCGTCTTCAATTTCTTGGTGCACAGCGAGTCTTCCGGTACGTGGTGTACATGCACTGCTGCATAGGGTCCACTTTGATACATTCATGAAATCCGTTCCGTCCATCCATTCTGTCATATCATTTAAACTGTCCAGACCAAGTTTGAAGCATATCCAGATATCAGGCGGGCCCCACATAACGATTAAAGGGGCTGATCTGTCCGTTGGGCCACTTCTAAAGGGATCCAATGGATGAAATTTTACGTGTACGGTTCATTTACGGTCCTCAGGCCACGTATGGAGTTTTAAACTGATCAGATGATGGGAACCCTATGATCTTGCATTCTGGACACTTTTCAGGCCACTTGAGCTTCAGTTTCTCAATTTTCTCAGACCCCTGGAGTGTAATTTCTTCGATCTTTGTCCCCTGGAGTCCGTCCCTTGCCCTTGGTAATGCCTGAGCTTTAAATCCATGCTTTTAACATCCTTTCCAGCCCATGCTCGTAAATATACTCTGCATCACAAATACGATTAAATCAGGTCATTAACCGGCATCATGCTTGTAAATTCAGGAATTAATTGGGGTCTAGTATGCAGTATTTGACCCTCAACACTGCTGCTGTGACTCGGCTCAACAAATGAGAGGTGACCTAGGACTCACCCGAAAGTCCTGCGAGGAAGCCAAGGCCGAGAGTGCCCGTTTCACCTTGCAATTTCAAGGGGCCTGGGAGGAGAGTCGACGGAATCACCAGGCCCTTGCTTCTTCCGAAGAGAAGTTATCTCGGCTCAAGACCGAGACTAGGGCTATCATCGAGCAAGCCAAGGTCTAGGCCGTAACGGCCTTTCTCAAATCCCGAGAGTACTTGGAGGAGCGAGATCACTTGTATCAGGACAGTTACATCAAGTGCGTGGACCTGATGAAGTAGTCCTTCCCCGACCTTGATCTTTCGAGATTTAATGAAAGTGGCTCTAGGTCTGAGGGTCCGGAGGCCGAGGTAGCTGGGTCGACTAGTGTGGCAGCGGCTGATCTTGAGGTTGCTTCCGAGGCTGCTCCTGGGGCGGCGCCAGAGGTTGCTCTGAGTGGTGGCAGCAGTTGAACCCGGGCCACCTCTTAATTTAGCTCCTAGTGAACTTTGAAAATAATCTTGGGTTGCAAAGCGTGTCAGGCACTTCAAGCACACCAAGCTTCAAGCTGGGTTCGAGAGCATCCACTGCCGAGAGGAGACATCGCGTGTCTCGACCGACTCTTCTCGCATTTGTCTTTGTCGTTTTGTTAGTATATTTCTAGAGAAGAAACTAATGTAATCTGATGTAAAACTCATACTGATGAATGAATATACTCAGTTTTCTCATTTGTTTGACTCAGTTTACATGTTTTCCACTGTTTGCTAGTCTGATAAATGAATGCAACTAATTGCTCAATGGCCGACCTAGGGATAGTAGATTTTTAGATGCTCAGTATTCTAAGGATAGAGAAGTAATTGCCTAGTTAGATCTTCTAATATATACGTTTCAGGTTGAATGGTGCTCGAGACAACATAGGGTCCTTCCCAATTAGGTCCCATCATGCCCGCACCAACCTACTTTGTGTTTAGGAACGTTTTTCAGAGGACCATATCTCCTGCTTGGAATCGTCTAACCTTGACTCGGGCATTGTAGAACCGAGCTACTTGTCGTTGCCGAGCCATCATCCGCAGTCGAGCTCTTTCCCTTTATTCTTCCAAGAGGTCGAGTCCGAGATCTAGCAATTCTTCGTTGTCCTGTTCGTTAAACGAGCTGATTTGAGCTGAAGGTAGTCCGATCTCTACCAGAGTGAAGGCTTCCGATCCATACGCTAGGGAGAAAGAGGTCCCTCCTGTGGCCGTTCGAACGGTAGTTCGGTATACCCACAGTATTTTAGGAAGTTCTTCGGCCTACGCTCCTTTAGCTCGGTCGAGTTTGGTTCGAAGGTGCTTTTTAATGATTTTGTTGATTGCCTCGACTTGTCCATTTGTCTAAGGATGATGGGGGACGAGTAGACATTTCTGATTCTGAGATTATCACAATTCTCTCGATACTGCCGGTTATCAAACTGTTTCCCGTTGTCGGTAATAATGGTTCGAGGTATCTCGAATCGGCAGATGATATTTTTCTAGATAAAATCTATGATATTTTGTTTGGTTATCCTAGACAATGACTCGGCTTCGGCCCACTTTGTGAAGTAATCTACCACAACAACAACAAACTTGGTCTGGCCTTCCCCCAAAGGGAGTGGTCCGATGATGTTGATTCCCCATTGCGCGAAGGGCCAAGGACCGGCCATTAGGGTCAGTTCCTTAGGCGGCTATCTCGAAATTGATACGAATCATTGGCATTTGTCACAACTTTGGACAAATTTATGTGCGTCATGTTGAATGGTCGGCCAGTATACCCTTGTCGTAAGACCTTATGTGTGAGCGATCGTCCTCCCAAGTGATTTTTGTAAATCCCTTCGTGGATCTCCCACAATACATAATTAGCCTCATCGTGATTTAAGCAGCGAAGCAAAGGAGTAAAAAATTCTTTTTTATACGATACCCAGTTGAGTATGGTGTAACGAGAGGCTCCGATCTTCAACCGTCGGGCCTCGGCACGATCCTTGGGCAACTTTCCATTGTCGAGATATTGGACGATCGGGTCGAGCCAAGTGGGTTCCGAGTTAATTGAACATACGGTCGAGCTAAGCGGGTCGTCGATACTCGGTTTGGCGATATACTTGATTGGAACGAACCTGGGTATGTCGTCCTCGTTAGCAGAGGCAAGTTTTACCAGTAAATCGACTTTAGCATTTTCTGTTCGAGGGATCCGAGTGACAGTGCATTGTTAAAAATCGTCGATCAATTCCTTGGCTTTCTTCATATATGTTTTTAGCTGCTCTTTACGTGTTTGATACACGCTAGTAACCTGATTGACGACCAACTGTGAGTCACTGAATACGTTGAGATGAGTAACACCCAGACTGGTTGTTAGTCGAAGGCCGAGTAACAAGGCTTCGTATTCTGCTATATTATTCGAGACTTGAAATCCAAGTCTTAAGGGATATTACATGTAGGTTTGATAGGTAGTTTATAGGACGACTCTTGCCCCGCTTGCCTTAGAGTTGGATGAGCCATCGACATATAGCTTCCAGGGGTTTGGGTCGGGCGAGAACTCGGGAGTTGTAGTCGTCGACTGGTTGACTAGCTCATCTGTAGGCTCGGTAGGTGAATCAGCTTGTGGAGTAACTTCAGCTATGAACTCGGCCACAACCTGTCTTTTAACTACTACCTTTGGTTTGTATTGAATATCGAATTCGCTGAGCTCGATCGCCCACTACGTTAATCGGCCAGAAGCTTCCGGTTTCTGAAGAATTTGACGCAGTGGGAGGCCGGTCATGATGATGATAGTGTGAGCTTGAAAGTATAGCCGAAGTTATCGTGAGGAGACAGCTAAGACTAGGGTCACCTTCTCCAGAGGCGGATAACTGGTTTCTTCCGGTCGTAATGCCTTGTTGATGTAACACACCGGCAATTGCTTCCCTTCATGTTCACGTATCAAAGCCGAGCTTACGGTTACGTCGAAAACTGCCAGGTACAATAGCAAGGCTTCCCCAAGCTCGGGTTTCGATAAGAGAAGCGGAGATCCGAGATATGACTTTAATTGTTGGAACACTACTTCACACTCTTCCGTTCAATCTACCGTTTGACGTCCCTTCAATTGTTTGAAGAATGGGAGGCACTTATCGGTAGCTCAAGAGAGGAAGCAGTTGAGTGCAGCTACTCGTCCAATAAACCTTTGTACATCTTTGATCGTTTTCAGGGATTTCATATCAAGCAATGCTTTGATTTTCTCCAGATTCGCTTCAATCCCTCGTTGACTGACCAGGAATCCGAGAAATTTACCCGAGTTTACCCCAAAGGCACACTTGTTTGGGATCAACTTCATCTGGTATTTGCGAAGGATAAGAAACATCTCTTCTAAGTCGGCAATATGATCGGCTGCATGTATACTTTTGACGAGCATGTCATCAATGTATACTTCCATGGTCCGACCGATCTACCGAGCAAACATTTTGTTTACTAATCATTGATAAGTTGCTCATGTATTCTTTAGACCAAATGGCATCACACAGTAACAGTAAAGACTTTTGTCAGTGACAAAGGTAGTCTTAGATTTATCTGACTGATGCATTACAATTTTATTGTATCAAGAATAAGCATCCATAAAACTAAGAAGTTCATATCCTGCCGTGCTATCCACCAATTGATCGATCCTTGGAAGAGGAAAGTTGTCCTTTGGGCAGGATTTATTTAATTCGATATAGTCAATACAGACTCGCTACTTCCTGTTGGCTTTCTTAACGAGTACAACATTAGCTACCCATTCCAGATAGTATATCTCCTCGATGAATTTAGTCTTAAGGAACTTGCTAACCTCTTCTTCGATGATGGCGTACCTCTCGGGGCCAAGTGATCGTTGCTTTTGTCGGATCGGTCAGTAGGTCGAATCAATGTTGAGGCGATAAGTCATCGCCGAAGGATCGATCCCAGGCATATCTTCATGGCTCCATGCAAATAAATCGACATATCGTCGAAGTAGGGATATCAACTTATCTTTCAGGGGCGACTGCAGGGACGAGCCAATCCAAACTATCTTAGATCCGTCAGACTCGACCAAAGGTATCGGGATGAGGTCTTTTATCGATTGTCCTCGCTCGTAGGTCTCGGCCTGAGGGTCCAATGATTCAATCGTAGTTACCTCGGCTGGAGCCTTTATGGCCGTTACATAACAGCGCCTTGCGTCCTGTTGGTCACCTTTGACGACTCCTACTCCCGACTCAGTTGGAAATTTCATGGATAGATGATACGTTGATACTATAGCTTGGAGAAGACACAGAGAGGGTTGACCGATGATGGCGTTGTAGACTGATGGTTGATCGACTATTAAAAAGTCGACCATTACTGTCGCCTGATGTGGAGAATTTCTGGCAGTGAGGGGCAGTGAGATGACTCCTTCAGTAAGGATTTGTCCACCCAAGAATTCGATTAATGGGGTGTGAATTGGCCATAATGCTAATCGTTCGGCGCCCATTTTGTCGAATGCTTGAGTAAACAGTACGTCTACGGATGACCATGTGTCAATGAGAGTACGGAATACCTTGCGATTTGCTATAGTGAGGGTGACAACTAATACGTCATCATGCGGATGATGAATACCCTGAGCATATTCATCGGTAAACGATATACAGTACTTTTCCTTTTTCCTTTCTTTTAAAGGCCGAGCTAGAATAAGGATCTCGGACTCAGGTCGACTGATGCTCTTCGCGTGATTTTTTCAAACATTGTTTGAGTCGCTCCTGCTTCGGGGACTATCGACAATAGTTAAGATATCTTCCGTAGGTCGGTTGTCACCCAAACGTTCTTCTGTCGTCTCAGTTCTCTCGACATGTTCTCTGATACAGCCTTCTCGGATGAGCCTCTTGATTTCTTCTTTCAAGTGATAGCAGTCACTCATATTGTGCCCATGATCGCAATGATAATGGCAGTATTTATTCTTACTCCGTAGGTTTGGATTACTTCAAAGCCTTTCTGGCTAGTTGACGAACCCTTCGCCTTTGATTTCCATCAATATCTGCTCCCGTGGTTTATTGAGTAGGTGTATGTCAAAAATTTAAGGACATGTCGCTTACCTGACCTACGCTTATCACGGGTCCGATCATCTTTACGCTTCTTTCCACTAGCCGAGTCAACTTCCTTTTTTGCTGAATCTTTGGCCGGGGCTTTTGTGTTTTGAGCGGCTTCACGCATGATCTGAGTTTCTTCGACATCTGTGTATTTATCCGACCGAGCCATGAATTCTACTAGAGTAGTAGGCATGTTTTTATCTAAGGATGCAAGAAACGACTTATCTCTGACACCTTACATGATTGAGTTTAGAGTTGTCTCGTCCGAATGTTTCCGGACTTGGAGCGACTCGAAGTTAAAGCGCTTGATATAATCTTTCAGCAGCTCTCCCTCCTTTTGAACTATGTTGTTTAGGTGCACAGGTGGCTTCAACTTTTTCTTTCCACCGATGAAATTGGTGAGGAAGGCATCACTGAGCTCTGTAAACGAGCTAATGGACTTTGGTTTTAACTGTTTGAACCAAAGCCAAGTTACATCGGCTAAAGTGAGGGAGAATGCTCTGCACATCACGGTGTCCGAGGCATCATGCAATTCCATATACGTCCGAAAGAATTCGATATGCTCGGTTGGATCGGTTTTGCCAGTGAGGTAGACGGAATCGCTCTGATAACCGGACCTGCATAACTTCCTCTATAAATGGGGATGCCTTCGCCTCGAGTCTGGTTTGACCCAAATTTCAGTTTTGCCTCATATCGGCGATCTCTTCCTGCACTTCCCTCCGAAAATCTTGAAGTTCAGCTTTCCAAGGTTCGTCGCTATCAGCTATACCCTCGACCGGAGGCCTGCTGTGCCTTCTCCGATTTATTTTATGTCGTAGATCGGTGGCAGGTAGCGGGGCGGTCATGGAATGAGAGGGTGCAAGCTCGGCCAGACCCTGGTGCTGACTTTTCTGAGGGACAGATCGCAGAGCAACAGGCTGAGGATCGGTGAATTGTTGTGGAGCATTTACCCGACCGCCGTCATGCTGAGGCGGAACTTGCTGGCGATGGATCTGTTCCAGCATTTGCTTCATGTAGTTCATGTCGTTCATAAGTTCCTGAACCTCTTTGTCTAACCGCTCGTTCCCCCGATTCCGCTGAGTATGCCTGGTCGAAACGGAGGTTGCTGGATGAGGCGCGGAACCTTGTCGATTGTTGGGCTAGTTTTGGGCCCCTTGGGCTCCATTCGTGCTTGGCAGGCCTTCCATCGCTGGTGGTTCAGTGACAGCGACCTCATTAGGCTCGTTTTGAGTGGTTCTTCTAGTTCTCGCCATCGGAGATCTATTTGAAGTTATTTGGATAGAGCCAGGAAACGACTTTTTGTATCGTTTCCTACAGACAGCACCAACTGTTGATGCAAAAAACTGGTACGCCCTCTTTCTTCCTTTCGCCTACACAGGAAGGAGATAAAGGAGACCTGGCTAAAGTCGAGGGCCCTCCGATGCTAAAATCAGAACTGGGATCGTTTAAGAGGATTTTTGGGAGAGTTTTTGCAGACCTTTCACCTTGGAGATTTCCTATATTTATAGGAATGGGAGGATCCCATCGTGCCAGGATTCTTCTCCTGATATTTTGGAGATTTGACATCAATCCGTTTTTGGTTTCCAGCCGATCCCGAGATCTTTGGGATCGAGGATCTTTTTACCAGATTCTCGGGAAGGTATTTTATTTTACACCATTTTTGCCTTGCTCGGATCGGGTCGAGCCGATTCCATTGGTGAGTAAGTCTCGGCCGGCTCTCAAGGGTAGTGTTATTCGCCTACTGTCGGATGAGATTAGACTGATTCATACTTAGTGTACTCTCTTAATCTGAGAGCCAACTTTGTAATTGACCTAAGATGGGTCGGTTTTATGGTTGATCGGGTGGCTTCTGAGCGTTGGGCTCTAATTAGCCTCTTCGAATGTTGCTGCCTCATTTGCCGAGTCAACTTTATGTATCTTATATACTTTTGCCTTGCGGCTCTTGACTTTGTAAGTGTCGGTTAGGATCCATTTCCTACAATCCGAGCGAAGTCTCTCCTTCAAGCACTTGGTATATTTGACTCGGTCGGGCTTTTTGCCTCGGGATCCCGGGCGGTGTCAGTAGAGTTCGTCTATTCTATAACTGAGTTCCTGGACTTGTCCTATTTTTTTCCCAACATATATGATTCAGCCCGAGGTTAATTTTATTTTTATTTTTTAGTTTCAAATATTATTTATGAAATATTTTCCAACAAAAATTGTAGTTGCTTGGTGTATTAATTGTTGTAAGTATTACAATAATAAGCATAGGAGGAATAAATGTATAAATCGTAAGTATAAATTGTATTTGTGATTTGTAATAATTGTATGTATTTTTATTTTTATATACATAAGATTTTTGTACTTTATTTTTCTCTCTCTTCTTATAAGTGGTATCGGAGCAACTATTCTCTTTAAGGACTGTTTATTGTGAGTAGTGTGACTTTATGAAGTCAATTGATCAGGGATTGAGCTTCTTAATAGTGAAGATCAACGGCCGATCACACCAAGCATGATAGCGGATCTTGCAAATATACTTGGGTGGCTCAAAATGTTGAACAATCACAACTATGAATTCTAGCGTTCATGCATAGAATCATTCCTACAAGGTTAGGATCTCTGGGAGGTCGTCAGCGACCATGAAACTGTTGCACGTTCAAAAGAATATACAAAAGCACCATGTCTGTGGCGGATTAAAGTGGGAAAAGTCGTGCAAAGCCAACAATTCAAGAGGATTTGTTAGAGTACACTTGGGAAGATGATACATTAAAATTAGCCTGGGATACATTGGCAACTTTCTTTACTATGACAAATGATGCTCATCTTTAATATTTAAAAACGAGATACACAAGGGTCAATGATAATTGACCAATATTTCATGAAAGTTTGTAACGAGATCTCACAAATCGATCCTGATTTGTGAATCATTGAAGTTAGGATGAGGCACATTATTGCTCGAGGATTGAGACTCGAGTATAACATGTTCATGACGACCATTAGGGGTTGGCTGACTCAACCGTCTCTTGTAAAGCTTGAGAGTTTATTAGCAAATCAAGAAAGTCTGTCTAAGATTAAGCAAAATGGCCAGCATTTTAATAAAAGAAAACGAAGAAGAAAGGGAAAATCCATCACAAGACCAAAGAAATCAAAGATTGTTGATGCTAACTTGTGAAAAAAAATAATTCTCAACTAGAGGAAACTTCATAAAATAACATAGACGGTAATCGATAACAATAGAGTTTAGGATGAAACATCGAGTACTATAATTATGACAAGATGGGTCACTTTGCTCGTGACTATAGACTACAAAAGAAATAAGCGAATGAAGGAAATTTGATGACTACAATGAGCTATTAGAGCGAATGTGAAGAAGATTAGGAGGTCCAAGCAACTCCAGCAAGATCAAATTGTTGAGTTTGGACTATGCGAGATATACCACTTAAACAGGATTCAAGAGGAGGTATTTGGTGCCACTATTGAGAATTGCAAAGAAAAAACACTCGCGACGGTCTTCAATCCTAAAGACATTAACTATAATATAGGCACTAGATCATTGACTTAGGATATTCCAATCACATGACAGGAGACCAAATCAAAGTTTGTGACCCTTAATTAATTACCAGGTACAATGGCGGCAAAGTGGCAAAATCAAAGTTTGTTACCCTTAATTACCAGGTAACATGGCAGCAAAGTGGTTGTTAAAACCAACAATGCACTGTTACCAATTGCACATGGGGAAGCTACCATTATACCTAGATTCAACAAGAATGAAGCACAACTACAACAAGTATTTCATCCATTCTGTTCATCCATTTTTAAAGATAATTTTAGGACTTCAAGCCAAAAATGAGATGGATATAAATCTCAAGTAGACCACACTACAGGAAAACAATACTGATTGGATATCCACCATTAAAATCCTCCTGAGGCCCACTGTACTGTTTATTTGACATCCAATCGATTGATTAGGTCATAAAGACCCAGATGAGGAGAAAAAACAAAGATCAGCTTGATCCAAAAACATTTATGGCCCTCAAAAAAAATTTAATGGTCGACGTTCATTCAACACTGTTTCATGTAATGTGGTCCAATTGAGATTGTTGTATTCCTCATTTGGTCTAATATCATAAAATGATCTACAAAAATAGATGGACGGCATGGATGAAACACATACATCGTGGTGGGGTCTACAGAGCACCAACCACCACAGCCATTGGCTGGTGGCAGGGGTGTAGCCAATCCGTTTCCAATTCAACCGTCCCTACTTCCCACCTCTAACACGATTGTCACGAGTGCAGGGTTATATACCAAATAAAACAAATCTCCCTCCCTTTAAAAGCGGTTCAATTCAATGTATATCCTTACCGAAGGAATTAGGGAAAGATAATGGCGGTGGAACCGGCTTCTGCTATCTTGGATCTCTCGTCGGCCCTCCTAACGAAGAAATCCGATGATGGGGAGAAGATCGGGATCGACGAGATGCTGCAGAGATTCTTGGGGGATTTCGGGCACTGGCAACTGAGGCATTTCGTTCTCACCAGCTTGGCATGGGCGCTCGAGGCTTTCCATACAATGGTCATGATCTTCGCCGATCGCGAGCCGGCTTGGAGGTGTACGGCTCCGGGTGGTGGGCCAGGCTGCGGTGGCGTGGTGGATCCACGGACGGTCTGCGATTTGAAACCCGGGACGTGGGAGTGGATAGGTGGGCCAGGCGTTTCGACGGTGGCTGAGTGGGGGCTCGTCTGCGGAGAGAAGTATAAGGTCGGCTTGGCTCAGTCGGCTTTCTTCGCCGGCTGCATGTTCGGTAAGTTTTTTTTTTTTTTTTCATCATCTTCTTCTTTTATGTTCATGGAGCACTACGTTTTGCAAAGGTTTAGGGTCATCCAAGCCGTTGATATGATGGGCCCATCGTTGATAGGTTTTGAACCCTAAATCCCCTGGATTAGAAGGTGTAGCCTTTCGATTCATATCCTACAAATATGCAGCTAATATTTAAGAGAATATCAATGGTTCAGATTCAATTGGATCCAAGTGTTGGTATATTTGAATCTGGGAGATTCCAGTGCACCATATAGTTTGTGGGCCCATCGCATCAAAGGTTCGGATCAGTTAAACATGGGGCTTAAGTGTCGCCAAGCTAAATTTTCGCTGAAGCCGGGCCCCTACTGTAGGGCTCACGTAAATGTATATATTTCATATCCACGCGGTCCATTCGTTTTGATAGATTATTTTATGGCATTATACCAAAAATAAACTAGATCCAAATTTAGGTGCGCCATTCCATAAGAAACAGTGGTGATTAACCATTAAAAACTTCTTGTGGGCCACAAAATTTTTGGATCGAGCTGAAATTTTTTCCTATGAAGTTTTTAACAGGGGAGCGGTCAATCACCACTGTTTCCTATAAGTATAGTATACTTGATATTTGGATCTACTTTAATTTTTGGTTCATGGCCTAAAATTATCTATCAAAATGGATGGACGGTGTGGATTGTGGATACGTGCATCAAGTTGTGCTCCACGGTAACAGCCGTACCCTACTGGGTGTGGGTGGGGCCGCACCTAATCCGCTCCCGAATCTTCAGCTCTAAAAATTCAACGTGAGTCTGCAAATTGCAACGTGTAAGGGCAAAACAGTCATTTGTCCTCACGAACGATTCGCGGTATCTTTTGACGACGGTCGTTTCGAGGGCTATTATTAAATCGAACCCGGATTCGGTGCAGCCAGGAAACACCGACTTAGGTGAGGACGTGGTCTTAGAGCCCACCTTAATGTATGTGTTGTATATCCACGCCGTCCATCCGTTTTTACAACTCATTTTAGGGCTTGGGTTAAAAACGATGCGGATTCAAATCTCAGTTGGAACATACCACAAGAAATAGTAGTAATTGAATGCCTACGGTTAAAACAGCAGTGTGACCTTATCAACGGCAAACAATCATTATAGTAAGCCTTAGGAATTTTTCAACGGTGGGCATTCAATCTTGACTATTTCTTGTGATGTCGGCACCCTGAAAGTTTTATCTGCTTCATATTTGCTTATGCAAAAACGGATGGACGGCGTGGATATACAACACATACATCAAGGTGGGCCCACGATCACGGCCTCACCGAAGTCGGCATATGACCTCATTAAATCCACGTTTATTAAATCGAGGCAACCCATCCACTGTACAGGTGGCCTACATGCATGTTGGTCCAGAATATAAATCGTGAGCCACTTTTGTGGTGGACCACAGTCCAAACCCGTACCGATCCCACATTGGATAAAAGAAAAAAAAAATAAATAAATAAATAAAATACCAATCGTTGAATAATCTGAGCTGTCCGGTCAGGGTTGTTTATTTGATACTCTTGCAGACTATCATTCTTGACACTCATGCACTTAGTAATTGTGCACGTGGAATATATCAACTCAAATTAAACTGGCTAAATTGTAAAACTCTATGTCTTTAGTTCACGATTCCAAAATCAGATTGGATTAATAATCCAAACCTCTGATTGGTGGACACTTATTTGTTGAAAGGGAACCATTGGATAAGTTTCATTTTTAGCCGTCAAATCCCTGTCCTCCGATCGTCGGATCATCAAGTAACCGTAATTTTTTGGTCGCGGTACGTTGAAGCTGGGACCCGAAATTTGGACATGATTACCTGTATCCCATGCATGGAATTTCTAGGCAATTTATAAGTGCCTGCGTATCATCCGCCACACACTTCAGAGTGTCAAAGTTTTCCTCTTACGAGGCACGATATCACACATGGCTACACGATCAGCGAATCCAAACCATTCATCCAGTGGAATCCATTCTGGATGGCTACCATTGCAAAGACCACACCAACTGAACAATCCTAACCGTCCAATCAAGATATCAACCATGTGAGAGGATGTTAGCAAACCATGTTTCTGTTTTCTAGATTTTCTTAAAGTCAAACTTCTTCTAACAGCTCTTTTTGGAAGTTTCTTCGTTTGCGTGATGCTTATTGGCTTTCTTTCTGTTTTTTTTTTTTTTTTTTTTTTTTATGAGAGATGCTCCACTGCTCTCAGAACATTATTAGTTACAGTGCTCCTACTTATATCCGTACGCTTGGACAGTCTAATCGACTGATCTGAACTGTCCATTAAGTTTAAAAACACATTTCATTTGTTATCATCCAAACATTGCACTGATTGGATGATCCAATTCATCGTCCATCTGGCCTCATTTTCTACGGCCATTTTTTTTCCAAGCCATTGATGATATGGCTATGATTTCCAAATAAAAGTGATCCCTTAGGATCATAACCAGTCCGTGATGGACCCTAACAAAGAAAGGATCAAATTGTAGATTGGACTTATTTTCCTGTAAATGATCTAAACAGCCACATTAAGGCCATAGATCAAACAGTTAACATTTTTCAGATCGTTTTGATATTTTCATGGTAGCCATGAAATGTCTGATGGCTCTAGTGAACGGTCAAGATCAATGGATTGGACAAAACGTCCCATTACAACGAGGAGCACTATAACTTAATAAGTGCTCTCAGAGCACTGAGCATATCCTTTTCAGATCCTCATCCCATTTTCCCCACGAGATGCTCTTACCATGTTTGTATATTATTTATTGGATGGCCCATCAATATCACGATAACATACAGAACTTTTAATGGCATTCTCATCCTCTTCGCATGTGGCAGTCGTTATGGCTATACAGACCCTTCAAGTCGTAGAGCACTTTTTTTAGAGTAATGACACTGATCAAGCAATCTCCATTGTATTAAAATTCAAATAATCCATTCAATTTTTAAAGCTCTATCTATTTAAAACACTGATAAACGGCTATGACCAAAACTAATGAAATCAAAGAAAAACCAATCATAATATCTTAGTTAAGAGAGTTAGATTATATAGACAAAACTAGTGAAATTAAAGAAAAACCACTCCTAATATCTTAGTTAAGAGAGTTAAATTATATAGAGGATAACATCTACTTAGAGCCGATGAAGAGTCTCAAACACAAGACCTCCCACTCTAATACTAATTTGATGCATAACAATTAACTACTTACTCTAAAAGCTCAAAATAATATGTTATAGTAAATTAATCCCTTTATCTCATAGACCAGGCCCCATATCGCATGGGTTAGGACTTTGGCTGAACACCATCGTGAGCCCCACATCATATAGGTACCACCTCACACGAGCTACCCGCCTCATACGGATGGGACCCACCTCACACGAGCCACCCGCCTCTCACGGGCCATTCACCCTATGTGTGCCCCTGCATCCCACAAGCTACCCGCTTTAAAAATGCCCCTGC
This sequence comes from Magnolia sinica, assembly GCF_029962835.1. Taxonomy (NCBI): domain Eukaryota; kingdom Viridiplantae; phylum Streptophyta; class Magnoliopsida; order Magnoliales; family Magnoliaceae; genus Magnolia; species Magnolia sinica. The sequence continues at coordinate 5,987,398 of NC_080573.1, read as the reverse complement.
ATTAAAAACTTATCTCAGACGGTATTTTCACCCTAACACATATATGGCTTGGATCATATTATACTGTCAGTTGAATGTTATCATCTTTTCATAACAAGCTGTTCGGCCAGCCCTAGATCAGATCAGATGGTCAGCAGCATTTGACCGAATTGTCTTTTTTAGTAGTGAACAATGTAAGGTGGGTAATCCGATCGGATGATTCAAAGTTGGTCATTGAACTTATTCTTCTTTGCACGATCTTAAGAGTCCATTTAGTGCTATGGATGGCTAGGATCGTCGGATTAGCGTAATTATTGCACTGTTCTCTGCCATTAGCTCAAATAAATGGACAATTCCCAATCAATGAGCGGATGGTTTACACGTGATGGGGCACAACCATTTTGGCAATAAAAATAGGACATCAGTCTCTACCTCGTGGGGCCAGATCGGATTGCCAATGGCCAAGCTCTCTCACATCAGATAATCATAGCCATCCGATCCAAAGCCTACGAAAGACCTATCAAACTAAACAAAATACAGGCAACATCCACTCCAAGATCCAAGATCCAAAATTCCTTCTATCCGATGGTTAGGATCATCCAAAAAGTTTCCCACCATGTTGAAATTCCATATTCATTAGGATCTTACAAAATTTCATACCCAGTTATAAGTAAAGTATAATCGGGTCTATCAGCTCAGTGATTGATTTATAGGCAGGATCTTTTTCTAGTTGGGCTGACTGATACTGGGCTCAAACAAGAATTCGAGAGGTTATCATCTAGCTTATCTAGAGCATCTACCTTGGTATTTTTTGACCCGGGAATCAGGATCATCTCATATTTGTCGAACTTCGTAAATAGATAATCATTTTTTCTCATCTAATTTGGTATTTCATGGCGATCTGGTTGACTATGAGCTGAGAATCACGGTGGATTTTTAAGGCTCAGGTTCCTATTGCATTGGCCAATCTGAACCTGACGAGGAGTGCTTCGTATTCTACTTCATCAATGGATGCCAGGAATCCAAACCTCGGGGGACACTCCACATTGGTCACAAGAATCAATCCTGCCCAACTTTCCTTCGAGTTCGATGACCCATCATAATAATTAAAATGGTCAAGGTATGAAATATCGGCTGGATTTGATTACACAAAAATTTATAAAATACCGGCCGATACAAACCAGGTATGCCTGGAATGTTCATGCAATGCTTACAAGAAAAAAATACATATAAATCAAATTAACTATATTTATTTAGTGAAACAGGTGCTGGCGTGTTTGGACATCTTTCCGATTCCTTCCTCGGACGTAAAGGTTCACTAACCATCGTCTCTGTCATGAATCTCATTTTTGGGTGCCTAACCGCAATCTCACCGACCTACTGGATCTACACGCTCCTCCGCTTCCTTACTGGCCTCAGCACTGGTGGCGTCGGCCTATGTGCATTCGTCCTCGCCACTGAGCCCGTTGGCCCAAGCAAACGAGGCTTGGTTGGTATGTCTGCATTCTACTTCTTCTCAGGTGGAATTGCGGTACTCGCAGCTATGGCCTACGTCTTCCAGTCATGGCGGCAACTCTACATTATCGCCTCCATACCATCCCTCCTTTTCCTCATCATGGCAATCCCCTTCATCTCTGAATCGCCGCGGTGGTACCTTGTCCATGGTAACGTTTCCAAAGCCATGAAAGTCATGCATGCCATCGCTGAGCGCAACGGGACGCACCTCCCTGATGGAGTATCACTCGCATTAGACGATGCTAGTTCACAAAAGTGTGACGATCCAACTAATGAAGTGTCAACCTCGAGCTCGCTAATTGACGTTGTCCGATTACCTCTTACTCGGAGTCGCCTAATCCTAATCGTCATTATCAATTTCCTAACATCGGTTGTGTACTATGGTCTGAGCTTAAATGCTGTTAACCTTGGAACAAACCTCTACATCAACGTTGCCCTCAATGCAGTGGCAGAAATGCCAGCATTCGCGTTAACTGCATGGCTATTGGATGTTTTCGGGCGGAAGCCATTAACAATTGGAACAATGTGGTTTAGTGGAGTGTTTTGCATTGCAGGAAGCTTGATTGTAAGTGCAGGTTCTTTGAAGACGGTAAGAGCAGCGTGCGGCATTTTGGGTATATTTGGGATGGCCGGAACTTACAATTTGCTGTTTATTTATGCGGCAGAACTATTCCCGACGGTTGTTAGGAATGCAGCGCTGGGGTGCGCGACACAGGCGGGGCAGATGGGTGCAATCCTGTCGCCATTGGTGGTGGTTTTGGGAGGGGGAGTGCCGTTCATGGTGTTTGGGGTGTGTGGAATTGTCGGCGGTTTGCTCGCATTCTACCTGCCGGAGACATTGAATAGGCCTTTGTATGATACAATGGCTGGAATGGAGGTTGGTGAGATTGTGAAGTGAGTATGAAAAAAAACATAGATTTTGAATTTTGTACTAAAGGATATATTTTATGTCGTTTTGGGGGGAATGCTGTGGAGATTCATCAGTCGCACCTGTTGTGAGCACATCACTGGAACAAAATTTAGGCTGGTCTACTCTTTAAATGGCCCACCCGATGGATGGACTGCAGATTGGCCTATCTTTTGTGACAGAGAATTTTCCCAGTGGGGCCGACGTGATGAATGGTTTGGATGTAATACGGACGTTGTTACTCTCCTCTTCCTGCTAGCTAGTGCTTCAAAATGATATCCAACAGGATGGCTTTGAGCTGCGTTTGGATGCACAAGTGAATCAAACTGAGTTCTGTTGAAATGATTGACGAAGCCGGTTCCTGTACTGGCCCATGTAAAATGGACAGGGAATGCCTTGCAGCCCCATGCTGTTGGGCCACCGTGATGTATGTGCTATATCCACTGGGTCTATCCATTTCGCCCACTCATTTTAGGGGATGAGTCCAAACATGAGCCATATCCAAGCTAAAGTGGAGCATTTATTTTACCAACTCATTTTAGTTCCCATTGTGGGTTTTGTCTAGTGGCATACATCCTTGGTGATGGTGTGGTGGGATTTAATTAAGCCATGTTTGGCACATTCCAAAATTCGGGTATCCGAATAGGGTGTCCAGGACCCGAATTCCAGACCTGTGACATATATATTAAAAAAAATAAAAATAATAAAAATAAAAAGATAAAGTATGTCCATTTCATATGCATTTCATTTTTTTTCCCACCATAGCCCAAAACTTTAAAATCCAAACACAAACTATGATAACTAATTACATAATTTATTATTTCATCGATGCATACTTATTTAACTTAACTTGAAATAAGAAAATCAAATCAAACATTACTACATTTAGAGTTCTAAAATAAAAATAAAATTTATCCTATGCAGAATGACATGTCATGTGCATCCAACCACGTTCCATGCTCCACTACTAATAGTAGTACCCTGCATCTTCGAAATATTTATAACCTGAAACGGTTAAAATATAATGAGTTGATAACTCAATAGGATCACATCAATCTTGAGTTGAAAATCTCACAAATATTACTAAATTTAATCTCGACATATTAATCAAAATAAGACGAACATTGGATGTAAAATCATAGTAAATAATTTAACATTCATGATTATGAAATGAATAAATTATTTAACATAACTTTTCTAAAAATACTAAGATTTGGAGTGGGTAAAACACTCATGTGTGCTGATCCTTTTAGGGGATGACCCACGGCAGAGCACCGGTGTTGATCCTTTCAGGGTATGACCCTCGGTAGAGCACCGGTATAACCTTTTAAGAACAAAAGCCCAGGGCAGTACACCCGTGTGTACTGATCCTTTTAGAGAATCACCCAGGGCAGAGCACCCGCGCCGATCCTTTTGGGAATGACCCTGGGCAGAGCATCGTGTCGTGCTACTCATTTTGTGAATGACCCTGGGCAGAGCACCCGTAAGAATCATTGTATAAAATAAATAATTATTCACATAAGATACATCTAACTTACAAGGAAACATTGTAACAAATAATATCAGAGCATCTGTAAGAATCATTGCATAAATAAAAACAATAATTGATCATATAAATATTCATCATCCCATTAGATAATATCAAATGCAAAGAAAATAAGAAGAAGAAGAAGAAGAAGAAGAAGAAGAATAATAATAATAATAATAATAATAATAATAATATTTGCATTGGTTCAGTAGTCACATAAAGAATATTCTTCAATAGGGAATTCCTTATGAATATTCCAATATCCAGATTATATAAGGCAATTTCTTATGAATTTTTCAAATAGGGAAAGATCACCTACCTGTTATGGAAAAATTGCGTGATGGGAGGAAAATAATCTGAAGCGATGCTGATTTCTACGTGTACTAGCTTGGATTGATCGACTCTGAACTCGATGTTGAACCCTCACGGATACTCTCCCTTCTCCTGATCTCTCTTTTTCTTATCACAATCTTTCTTTTATGATTTTCTCTCTCGTTTCCTCTAGATAGCATGAGAAAATGAGATATAAAAAATAATGTCAGGTGAGTTAGTGGGTTGGGAGTTTAATGAACGGTTTAGATTGAGGATTGGGTCCCACCATGATGATAGCAATCATGGTGGATGGGTTCCCATCCGCAACCATACCACGGAGTAGTGGGAAGAGAGGGAATCGTGGAGGAGAGGGGTTGCTTTGTGGGTGACGTGCGTCAGCACATCACTTACTTTGTGCCGGTTATCAAACTGTTTCCCGTTGTCGGTAATAATGGTTCGAGGTATCTCGAATCGGCAGATGATATTTTTCTAGATAAAATCTATGATATTTTGTTTGGTTATCCTAGACAATGACTCGGCTTCGGCCCACTTTGTGAAGTAATCTACCACAACAACAACAAACTTGGTCTGGCCTTCCCCCAAAGGGAGTGGTCCGATGATGTTGATTCCCCATTGCGCGAAGGGCCAAGGACCGGCCATTAGGGTCAGTTCCTTAGGCGGCTATCTCGAAATTGATACGAATCATTGGCATTTGTCACAACTTTGGACAAATTTATGTGCGTCATGTTGAATGGTCGGCCAGTATACCCTTGTCGTAAGACCTTATGTGTGAGCGATCGTCCTCCCAAGTGATTTTTGTAAATCCCTTCGTGGATCTCCCACAATACATAATTAGCCTCATCGTGATTTAAGCAGCGAAGCAAAGGAGTAAAAAATTCTTTTTTATACGATACCCAGTTGAGTATGGTGTAACGAGAGGCTCCGATCTTCAACCGTCGGGCCTCGGCACGATCCTTGGGCAACTTTCCATTGTCGAGATATTGGACAATCGGGTCGAGCCGAGTGGGTTCCAAGTCGATTTAATGTACGGCCGAGCTAAGCGGGTCATCGATGCTTGGCTTGGCGATGTACTCGATTGGAATGGACCTGGGTATGTCATCCTCGTCAGCAAAGGCAAGTTTCGCCAATAAATCAACTTTAGCATTTTCTGTTCGAGGGATCCGAGTGGCAGTGCATCGTTGAAAACCGTCGATCAATTCCTTAGCTTTCTTCATATATGTTTTTAGCTGCTGTTTGATACACGCTAGTAACCTGATTGACAACCAACTGTGAGTCACTGAATATGTTGAGATGAGTAACACCCAGACTGGCTGTTAGTTGAAGGCCGAGCAACAAAATTTCATATTTTTCTGTATTGTTCGAGGCTTAAAATCCAAGTCTTAAGGCATATTGCATGTAGGTTTGATTGGGAGTTTTTAGGATGACTCCTGCCCCGCTTGCCTTAGAGTTGGATGAGCCATCGACATATAGCTTCTAGGGGGTTGGGTCAGGCGAGAACTCAGGAGTTGCAGTCGTTGACTGGTTGGCTGGCTCATCTGCAAGTTCGGGTAAGTGAATAGGCTTGTGGGGTAACTTCAGCTATGAAGTCAGCCACAACCTGTCCTTTAATTGCTACCCTTGGTTTGTATTCAATATCGAATTCGCTGAGCTCGATCGCCCACTTCGTTAGTCGGCCGGAAGCTTTTGATTTCTGAAGAATCTGACGCAGTGGGAAGTCGGTCACGACGATGATAATATGAGCTTGAAAGTATAACCGAAGTCATCGTGAGGAGACAACTAAGACTAAGGCCACCTTCTCCAGGGGCGGATATCTGGTTTCTACCGGTAGTAATGCCTTGCTGATGTAATACACTGGCAATTGCTTCCCTTCATGTTCATGTATCAAAGCCGAGCTTACAGCTGCATCGAAAACTGTCAGGTACAACAACAAGGCTTCCCCGGGTTCGGGTTTTGATAAGAGAGGCGAAGATCCAAGATACGACTTTAACTAATAGAATGCTGCTTTATACTCTTCTGTCCAATCTACCGTTTGTTGTCCCTTCAATTGTTTGAAGAAAGGGAGGCACTTATCGGTAACTCAGGAAAGGAAGCGGTTGAGTGAAGCTACTCGTCCAGTCAACCTTTGTATATCTTTGATCGTTTTCAGGGATTCCATGTCAAGCAATGCTTTGATTTTATCCGGATTCACTTTAATCCCTCGCTGACTGACCAGGAATCTGAGAAATTTACCCGAGCTTACCCCAAAGGCACACTTGCTTGGGTTCAACTTCATTTGATATTTACGAAGGATAAGGAACATCTCTTCTAAGTCAGCAATATGATCGGCTGCATGTATACTTTTGACGAGCATGTCATCAATGTCTACTTCCATGGTCCAGCCGATCTCCCGAGTAAACATTTTGTTTACTAATCGTTAGTAAGTTGCTACTCCATTCTTTAGACCAAACGGCATCACACGGTAACAGTAAAGACCTTTGTCAGTGACAGAGGTAGTTTTAGATTTATCTGACTGATGCATTACAATTTGATTGTATCCAGAATAAGTATCCATAAAACTAAGAAGTTCATGTCGTGTCGTACTATCCACCAATTGATCGATCCTTGGAAGAGGAAAGCTATCCTTTAGGCAGGTTTTGTTCAAGTCGGTATAATCAATACAGACTCGCCATTTCCCGTTGGCTTTCTTGACGAATACAACATTTGCTACCCATTCTGGATAGTATATCTCCTCGATGAAGTTACCCTTGAGGAGCTTGCTAACCTCTTCTTCGATGATGGCATACCTCTCAGGGTCGAGTGGTCGTCGCTTTTGTCGGATCGATCGGTAGGTCGGATCGATGTTGAAGTGATGGGTCATCACCGAGGGATCGATCCCAGGCATATCTTCATGGCTCCATGCAAATACATCGGCGTACCATCGGAGTAGGGATACCAACTTATCTTTCAGGGGTGACTGCAGGGACGAGCCAATTCGAACTGTCTTAGATCCGTTTGACTCAACCAAAGGTATCAGGATGAGGTCTTCTACCGGTTGTCCTCGCTCGTAAGTCTCGGCACGAGGGTCCAACGATTCAATCGTGGTTACCTTAGTTGGAGCCTTTACGGCCGTTGCATGACAATGCCTTGTGTCTTTTTAGCACCTTTGATGACACCTACTCTCAACTCAGTCAGAAATTTCATGGAGAGATGATACGTTGATACTACAGATTGGAGAAGACACAGAGAGGGTCGACCGAGGATGGCGTTGTAGACTAATGGTTGATTAACTATTAAAAAGTCGACCATTATTTGCGCTCGATGTGGAGAATTTCTGGCAGTGAGGGGCACTGAGATGACTCCTTCAGGAAGGATTTGTCCACCCGAGAATCCAATTAATGGGGTATGAACTGGTCGTAATGTTGATCGTTTGACGTTCATTTTGTTGAATGCTTGAGTAAACAGTACGTCTACGGACGACCCTGTGTCAATGAGAATACAAAATACCTTGCGGTTTGCTATAGTGAGGGTGACAACTAATGCGTCGTCATGCGGATGATGAATACCCCGAGCATATTCATCGGTAAACGATATATAGTACTTTTCCTTTTTCCTTTCTTTTGAAAGCCGAACTAGAATCAAGTTCTCAGACTCAGGTCGATTGATGCTCCTGGCGTGATTTTTTCAAGCATTGTTTGAGTCGCCCCCGCCTCGGTGACCACCGACAATAGTTCGAATTTCTTCTATGGGTCGGTTGTCACCTAAACGTTCTTCCATCATCCTGGTTCTCTCGACATGTTCTTTGAGACGGCCTTCTTGGATGAGCCTCTTGATTTCTTCTTTCAAGTGATAGTAGTTACTCGTATTGTACCCATGATCGCGATGATAATGGCAATATTTATTCTTACTCCATCGGTTTGGATTGCTTCGAAGTCTTTCTGGCCACTTGACAAACCATTCACCTTTGATTTCCATCAATACCTGCTCCTGTGGTTTATTGAGCGGGCTGTTTGTTGAAAATTTGAGGTCAGGTCGCTTACTCGACCTACACTCATCACGGGTCCGATCATTTTTACGCTTCTTTCCACTAGCTGAGTCAACTTCCTTTTTTGCTGACTCTTTAGCCGGGGCTTGTGCTTTTTGGGCGGCTTCACGCATGATCCAAGTTTCTTCAGCATCTGCATATTTATCCGACCGGGCCATGAATTCTGCCAGAGTAGTAAACGAATTTTTATCTAAGGATGCAATAAACGACTTATCTCTGACACCTTGCATGATCGAATTTAGAGTTGTCTCGTCCGAATGTTTCCGGACTTGGAGCGACTCGAAGTTAAAGCACTTGGTATAATCCTTTAGCAGCTCTCCCTCCTTTTGAACTATGTTGTTCAGGTGCGCAGGTGACTTCAACTTTTTCTTCCCACTGATGAAATTGGTGAGGAAAGCATCGCTGAGCTCTGTAAATGAGCTAATGAACTTTAGTTTCAACTGTTTGAACCAAAACCGAGCTACATCGACTAAAGTGAGGGAGAATGCTCCGCACGTCACGACGTTCGAGGCATCGTGCAATTCCATATACGTCCAAAAGGATTCGATATACTTGGTTAGATCAATTTTGCCAGTGAGGTAGATGGAATCGCTCCGATAACCAGGCATGCATAATTTTCTCTGTAAACAAGGATGCCTTCGCCTCGGGTCTGGTTTGACCTAGATTTCAGTTTTGCCTCATATCGGTGATCCCTTCCCACACTTCCCTCCTAAAATTCTGAAGGTCAGCTATCTAAGGTTCGTCGCTATCAGCTGTACCCTCGACCGGAGGCCTGCTGCGCCTTCTCTGATATATTTCGTGTCGTAGATCGGTGGCAGGCAGTAGGGCGGTCACAGAATAAGAGGGTGCAGACTCGGTCGGACCCTGTTGCTGACTTTGCTGAGGGATAGCTCGCGGAGTAACAGGTTGAGGATCAGGAATTATTGTGGGGCATTTTCTCGACCGCCATCATGCTGAGGCAGAACTTGCTGGCGATGGATCTATTCCAGTATTTGCTTCATGTAGTTCATGTCGGTCCTAAGTTTTTGGACTTCTTTATCTAACCGCATGTTCCCCTGGTTCCGCTAAGTATGCCTGGTCGAAACGGAGGTTGCTGACCGAGGCGCGGAACTTTTTCGATTGTTGGGGCAGTTTTGGGCCCCTTGGGCTCCATTCGTGCCTGGCGGGCCTTCCGTCGCTGGTGGTCCAATGGCAGCGACCTCATTAGGCTTATTTTGAGTGGTTCTTCTAGTTCTCGCCATTGGAGATCTATTTGAAGTTATTTGGATAGAATCAGGAAATGACTTTTTGTATCGTTTCCTACAGACGGCGCCAAACTATTGATGCAAAAAATTAGTATGCTCTCTTTCTTCCATTCACCTGCACAGGAAGGAGACAAAGGAGACCCTAGCTAGAGCCGGGGGCCCTCCGATGCTAAAGTCAGAACTGTGATTGTTTAAGAGGGTTTTTTAGGGAGTTTTTGTGTACCTTTCACCTTGGAGATTTCCTATATTTATACGAAGGGGAGGATCCCATCGTGCCAGGATTCATCTCCTGATATTTTAGAGATTTGGTATTAATCCATTTTTGGTTTCCAGCCGATCCCGAGATCTTCGGGATCGGGAATCTTTTTACCATATTCTCGGGAAGGTGTTTTGTTTTACACCGTTTCTGCGTTGCTTGGATTGGGCCGAGCCGATTCCATTGGTGAGTAAGTCTCGGCCGGCTCTCAAGGGTAGTGTTATTCGCCTACTGTCGGATGAGATTAGACTGATTCATACTTAGTGTACTCTCTTAATCTGAGAGCCAACTTTGTAATTGACCTAAGATGGGTCGGTTTTATGGTTGATCGGGTGGCTTCTGAGCGTTGGGCTCTAATTAGCCTCTTCGAATGTTGCTGCCTCATTTGCCGAGTCAACTTTATGTATCTTATATACTTTTGCCTTGCGGCTCTTGACTTTGTAAGTGTCGGTTAGGATCCATTTCCTACAATCCGAGCCAAGTCTCTCCTTCAGGCACTTGATATATTTGTCTTGGTCGGGCTTGTTGCCTCGGGATCCCAGGCGGTGTTAGTAGAATTGGACCATTCCATAGCCGAGTCCCTGGACTTGTCCTATTTTTTCCCCAACATATATGATTCAGCCCGGTGTTAATTTTTTTTTTTTTTTTTTAGTTTCAAATATTATTTATGAAATATTTTCCAACAAAAATTGTAATTGCTTGGTGTATTAATTGTTGTAAGTATTACAATAATAAGCATAGGAGGAATAAATGTATAAATCGAAAGTATAAATTGTATTTGTGATTTGTAATAATTGTATGTATCTTTATTTTTATATACATAAGATTTTTGTACTTTATTTTTCTCTCTCTTCTTATAAGTGGTATTGGAGCAACTATTCTCTTTAAGGACGGTTTATTGTGAGTAGTGTGACTTTATGAAGTCAATTGATCAGGGATTGAGCTTCTTAATAGTGAAGATCAACGGGTGATCACACCAAGCATGATAGCGGATCTTGCAAATATACTTGGATGGCTCAAAATGTTGAACAATCACAACTATGAATTCTAGCGTTCATGCATAGAATCATTCCTACAAGGTTAGGATCTCTAGGAGGTCGTCAGCGACCATGAAACTGTTGCACGTTCAAAAGAAGATACAAAAGCACCATGTCTGTGGCGGATTAAAGTGGGAAAAGTCGTGCAAAGACAACAATTCAAGAGGATTTGTTAGAGTACACTTGGGAAGATGATACATTAAAATTAGCCTGGGACACATTGGCAACTTTCTTTACTACGACAAATGATGCTCATCTTTAATATTTAAAAACGAGATACACAAGGGTCAACGATAATTGACCAATATTTCATGAAAGTTTGTAACAAGATCTCACAAATCGATCCTGATTTGTGAATCATTGAAGTTAGGATGAGGCACATTATTGCTCGAGGATTGAGACTCGAGTATAACATGTTCATGACGACCATCAGGGGTTGGCCGACTCAACCGTCTCTTGTAAAGCTTGAGAGTTTATTAGCAAATCAAGAAAGTCTGACTAAGATTAAGCAAAATGGCCAGCATTTTAATAAAAGAAAATGAAGAAGAAAGGGAAAATCCATCACAAGACCAAAGAAATCAAAGATTGTTAAGGCTAACTTGTGAAAAAAAATAATTCTCAACTAGAGGAAACTTCATAAAATAACATAGATGGTAATCGATAACAATAGAGTTTAGGATGAAACATCGAGTACTATAATTATGACAAGATGGGTCACTTTGCTCGTGACTATAGACTACAAAAGAAATAAGCGAATGAAGGAAATTTGATGACTACAATGAGCTATTAGAGCGAATGTGAAGAAGATTAGGAGGTCCAAGCAACTCCAGCAAGATCAAATTGTTGAGTTTGGACTATGCGAGATATACCACTTAAACAGGATTCAAGAGGAGGTATTTGGTGCCACTATTGAGAATTGCAAAGAAAAAACACTCGCGACGGTCTTCAATCCTAAAGACATTAACTATAATATAGGCACTAGATCATTGACTTAGGATATTCCAATCACATGACAGGAGACCAAATCAAAGTTTGTGACCCTTAATTAATTACCAGGTACAATGGCGGCAAAGTGGCAAAATCAAAGTTTGTTACCCTTAATTACCAGGTAACATGGCAGCAAAGTGGTTGTTAAAACCAACAACGCACTGTTACCAATTGCACATGGGGAAGCTACCATTATACCTAGATTCAACAAGAATGAAGCACAACTACAACAAGTATTTCATCCATTCTGTTCATCCATTTTTAAAGATAATTTTAGGACTTCAAGCCAAAAATGAGATGGATATAAATCTCAAGTAGACCACACCACAGGAAAACAATACTGATTGGATATCCACCATTAAAATCCTCCGAGGCCCACTGTACTGTTTATTTGACATCCAATCGATTGATTAGGTCATAAAGACCCAGATGAGGAGGAAAAACAAAGATCAGCTTGATCCAAAAACATTTATGGCCCCCAAAAAAAATTTAATGGTCGACGTTCATTCAACACTGTTTCATGTAATGTGGTCCAATTGAGATTGTTGTATTCCTCATTTGGTCTAATATCATAAAATGATCTACAAAAATAGATGGACGGCATGGATGAAACACATACATCGTGGTGGGGTCTACAGAGCACCAACCACCACAGCCATTGGCTGGTGGCAGGGGTGTAGCCAATCCGTTTCCAATTCAACCGTCCCTACTTCCCACCTCTAACACGATTGTCACGAGTGCAGGGTTATATACCAAATAAAACAAATCTCCCTCCCTTTAAAAGCGGTTCAATTCAATGTATATCCTTACCGAAGGAATTAGGGAAAGATAATGGCGGTGGAACCGGCTTCTGCTATCTTGGATCTCTCGTCGGCCCTCCTAACGAAGAAATCCGATGATGGGGAGAAGATCGGGATCGACGAGATGCTGCAGAGATTCTTGGGGGATTTCGGGCACTGGCAAATGAGGCATTTCGTTCTCACCAGCTTGGCATGGGCGCTCGAGGCTTTCCATACAATGGTCATGATCTTCGCCGATCGCGAGCCGGCTTGGAGGTGTACGGCTCCGGGTGGTGGGCCAGGCTGCGGTGGCGTGGTGGATCCACGGACGGTCTGCGATTTGAAACCCGGGACGTGGGAGTGGATAGGTGGGCCAGGCGTTTCGACGGTGGCTGAGTGGGGGCTCGTCTGCGGAGAGAAGTATAAGGTCGGCTTGGCTCAGTCGGCTTTCTTCGCCGGCTGCATGGTCGGTAAGTTTTTTTTTTTCATCATCTTCTTCTTTTATGTTCATGGAGCACTACGTTTTGCAAAGGTTTAGGGTCATCCAAGCCGTTGATATGATGGGCCCATCGTTGATAGGTTTTGAACCCTAAATCCCCTGGATTAGAAGGTGTAGCGTTTCGATTCATATCCTACAAATATGCAGCTAATATTTAAGAGAATATCAATGGTTCAGATTCAATTGGATCCAAGTGTTGGTATATTTGAATCTGGGAGATTCCAGTGCACCATATAGTTTGTGGGCCCATCGCATCAAAGGTTCGGATCAGTTAAACATGGGGCTTAAGTGTCGCCAAGCTAAATTTTCGCTGAAGCCGGGCCCCTACTGTAGGGCTCACGTTAATGTATATATTTCATATCCACGCGGTCCATTCGTTTTGATGGATTATTTTATGGCATTATACCAAAAATAAACTAGATCCAAATTTAGGTGCACCATTCCATAGGAAACAGTGGTGATTAACCATTAAAAACTTCTTGCGGGCCACAAATTTTTTGGATCGAGCTGATATTTTTTCTTAGGAAGTTTTTAACGGTGGAGCGGTCAATCACCACTGTTTCCTATAAGTATAATATACTTGATATTTGGAACTGCTTTAATTTTTGGCTCATGGCCTAAAATTATCTATCAAAATGGATGGACGGTGTGGATTGTGGATACATACATCAAGTTGTGTTCTACCGTAACAGCCGTACCCTATTGGGTGAGGGTGGGGCCGCACCTAATCCGCTCCCGATTCTTCAGCTCTAAAAATTCAACGTGAGTCTGCAAATTGCAACGTGTAAGGGCAAAACAGTCATTTGTCGTCACGAACGATTCGCGGTATCTTTTGACGACGGTCGTTTCAAGGGCTATTATTAAATCGAACCCGGATTCGGTGCAGCCAGGAAACACCGACTTAGGTGAGGACGTGGTCTTAGAGCCGACCTTAATGTATGTGTTGTATATCCACGCCGTCCATCCGTTTTTACAACTCATTTTAGGGCTTGGGTTAAAACGATGCGGATTCAAATCTCAGTTGGAACATACCACAAGAAATAGTAGTAATTGAATGCCTACGGTTAAAACAGCAGTGTGACCTTATCAACGGCAAACAATCATTATAGTAAGCCTTAGGAATTTTTCAACGGTGGGCATTCGATCTTGACTATTTCTTGTGATGTCGGCACCCTGAAAGTTTTATCTGCTTCATATTTGCTTATGCAAAAACGGATGGACGGCGTGGATATACAACACATACATCAAGGTGGGCCCACGATCACGGCCTCACCGAAGTCGGCATATGACCTCATTAAATCCACGTTTATTAAATCGAGGCAACCCATCCACTGTACACGTGGGCTACATGCATGTTGGTCCAGAATATAAATCGTGGGCCACTTTTGTGGTGGACCACAGTCCAAACCCGTACCGATCCCACATTGGATAAAAGAAAAAATAAAAATAAAAAAATAAAATACCAGTCGTTGAATAATCTGAGCTGTCCGGTCAGGGTTGTTTATTTGATACTCTTGCAGACTATTTTTCTTGACACTCATGCACTTAGTAATTGTGCACGTGGAATATATCAACTCAAATTAAACCGGCTAAATTGTAAAACTCTATGTCTTTAGTTCACGATTCCAAAATCAGATTGGATTAATAATCCAAACCTCTGATTGGTGGACACTTATTTGTTGAAAGGGAACCATTGGATAAGTTTCATTTTTAGCCGTCAAATCCCTGTCCTCCGATCGTCGGATCATCAAGTAACCGTAATTTTTTGGTAGCGGTACGTTGAAGCTGGGACCCGAAATTTGGACATGATTACCTGTATCCCATGCATGGAATTTCTAGGCAATTTATAAGTGCCTGCGTATCATCCGCCACACACTTCAGAGTGTCAAAGTTTTCCTCTTACGAGGCACGATATCACACATGGCTACACGATCAGCGAATCCAAACCATTCATCCAGTGGAATCCATTCTGGATGGCTACCATTGCAAAGACCACACCAACTGAACAATCCTAACCGTCCAATCAAGATATCAACCATGTGAGAGGATGTTAGCAAACCATGTTTCTGTTTTCTAGATTTTCTTAAAGTCAAACTTCTTCTAACAGCTCTTTTTGGAAGTTTCTTCGTTTGCGTGATGCTTATTGGCTTTCTTTCTGTTTTTTTTTTATTTTTTATGAGAGATGCTCCACTGCTCTCAGAACATTATTAGTTACAGTGATCCTACTTATATCCGTACGCTTGGACAGTCTAATCGACTGATCTGAACTGTCCATTAAGTTTAAAAACACATTTCATTTGTTATCATCCAAACATTGCACTGATTGGATGATCCAATTCATCGTCCATCTGGCCTCATTTTCTACGGCCATTTTTTTTCCAAGCCATTGATGATATGGCTATGATTTCCAAATAAAAGTGATCCCTTAGGATCATAACCAGTCCGTGATGGACCCTAACAAAGAAAGGATCAAATTGTAGATTGGACTTATTTTCCTGTAAATGATCTAAACAGCCACATTAAGGCCATAGATCAAACAGTTAACATTTTTCAGATCGTTTTGATATTTTCATGGTAGCCATGATATGTCTGATGGCTCTAGTGAACGGTCAAGATCAATGGATTGGACAAAACGTCCCATTACAACGAGGAGCACTATAACTTAATAAGTGCTCTCAGAGCACTGAGCATATCCTTTTCAGATCCTCATCCCATTTTCCCCACGAGATGCTCTTACCATGTTTGTATATTATTTATTGGATGGCCCATCAATATCACGATAACATACAGAACTTTTAATGGCATTCTCATCCTCTTCGCATGTGGCAGTCGTTATGGCTATACAGACCATTCAAGTCGTAGAGCACTTTTTTTAGAGTAATGACACTGATCAAGCAATCTCCATTGTATTAAAATTCAAATAATCCATTCAATTTTTAAAGCTCTATCTATTTAAAACACTGATAAACGGCTATGACCAAAACTAATGAAATCAAAGAAAAACCAATCATAATATCTTAGTTAAGAGAGTTAGATTATATAGACAAAACTAGTGAAATTAAAGAAAAACCACTCCTAATATCTTAGTTAAGAGAGTTAAATTATATAGAGGATAACATCTACTTAGAGCCGATGAAGAGTCTCAAACACAAGACCTCCCACTCTAATACTAATTTGATGCATAACAATTAACTACTTACTCTAAAAGCTCAAAATAATATGTTATAGTAAATTAATCCCTTTATCTCATAGCCCAGGCCCCATATCGCATGGGTTAGGACTTTGGCTGAACACCATCGTGAGCCCCACATCATATAGGTACCACCTCACACGAGCTACCCGCCTCATACGGATGGGACCCACCTCACACGAGCCACCCGCCTCTCACAGGCCATTCACCCTATGTGTGCCCCTGCATCCCACAAGCTACCCGCTTTAAAAATGCCCCTGCATTAAAAACTTATCTCAGACGGTATTTTCACCCTAACACATATATGGCTTGGATCATATTATACTGTCAGTTGAATGTTATCATCTTTTCATAACAGACTGTTCGGCCAGCCCTAGATCAGATCAGATGGTCAGCAGCATTTGACCGAATTGTCTTTTTTAGTAGTGAACAATGTAAGGTGGGTAATCCGAACGGATGATTCAAAGTTGGTCATTGGACTTATTCTTCTTTGCACGATCTTAAGAGTCCATTTAGTGCTATGGATGGCTAGGATCGTCGGATTAGCGTAATTATTGCACTGTTCTCTGCCATTAGCTCAAATAAATGGACAATTCCCAATCAATGAGCGGATGGTTTACACGTGATGGGGCACAACCATTTTGGCAATAAAAATAGGACATCAGTCTCTACCTCGTGGGGCCAGATCGGATTGCCAATGGCCAAGCTCTCTCACATCAGATAATCATAGCCATCCGATCCAAAGCCTACGAAAGACCTATCAAACTAAACAAAATACAGGCAACATCCACTCCAAGATCCAAGATCCAAAATTCCTTCTATCCGATGGTTAGGATCATCCAAAAAGTTTCCCACCATGTTGAAATTCCATATTCATTAGGATCTTACAAAATTTCATACCCAGTTATAAGTAAAGTATAATCGGGTCTATCAGCTCAGTGATTGATTTATAGGCAGGATCTTTTTCTAGTTGGGCTGACTGATACTGGGCTCAAACAAGAATTCGAGAGGTTATCATCTAGCTTATCTAGAGCATCTACCTTGGTATTTTTTGACCCGGGAATCAGGATCATCTCATATTTGTCGAACTTCGTAAATAGATAATCATTTTTTCTCATCTAATTTGGTATTTCATGGCGATCTGGTTGACTATGAGCTGAGAATCACGGTGGATTTTTAAGGCTCAGGTTCCTATTGCATTGGCCAATCTGAACCTGACGAGGAGTGCTTCGTATTCTACTTCATCAATGGATGCCAGGAATCCAAACCTCGGGGGACACTCCACATTGGTCACAAGAATCAATCCTGCCCAACTTTCCTTCGAGTTCGATGACCCATCATAATAATTAAAATGGTCAAGGTATGAAATATCGGCTGGATTTGATTACACAAAAATTTATAAAATACCGGCCGATACAAACCAGGTATGCCTGGAATGTTCATGCAATGCTTACAAGAAAAAAATACATATAAATCAAATTAACTATATTTATTTAGTGAAACAGGTGCTGGCGTGTTTGGACATCTTTCCGATTCCTTCCTCGGACGTAAAGGTTCACTAACCATCGTCTCTGTCATGAATCTCATTTTTGGGTGCCTAACCGCAATCTCACCGACCTACTGGATCTACACGCTCCTCCGCTTCCTTACTGGCCTCAGCACTGGTGGCGTCGGCCTATGTGCATTCGTCCTCGCCACTGAGCCCGTTGGCCCAAGCAAACGAGGCTTGGTTGGTATGTCTGCATTCTACTTCTTCTCAGGTGGAATTGCGGTACTCGCAGCTATGGCCTACGTCTTCCAGTCATGGCGGCAACTCTACATTATCGCCTCCATACCATCCCTCCTTTTCCTCATCATGGCAATCCCCTTCATCTCTGAATCGCCGCGGTGGTACCTTGTCCACGGTAACGTTTCCAAAGCCATGAAAGTCATGCATGCCATCGCTGAGCGCAACGGGACGCACCTCCCTGATGGAGTATCACTCGCATTAGACGATGCTAGTTCACAAAAGTGTGACGATCCAACTAATGAAGTGTCAACCTCGAGCTCGCTAATTGACGTTGTCCGATTACCTCTTACTCGGAGTCGCCTAATCCTAATCGTCATTATCAATTTCCTAACATCGGTTGTGTACTATGGTCTGAGCTTAAATGCTGTTAACCTTGGAACAAACCTCTACATCAACGTTGCCCTCAATGCAGTGGCAGAAATGCCAGCATTCGCGTTAACTGCATGGCTATTGGATGTTTTCGGCCGGAAGCCATTAACAATTGGAACAATGTGGTTTAGTGGAGTGTTTTGCATTGCAGGAAGCTTGATTGTAAGTGCAGGTTCTTTGAAGACGGTAAGAGCAGCGTGCGGCATTTTGGGTATATTTGGGATGGCCGGAACTTACAATTTGCTGTTTATTTATGCGGCAGAACTATTCCCGACGGTTGTTAGGAATGCAGCGCTGGGGTGCGCGACACAGGCGGGGCAGATGGGTGCAATCCTGTCGCCATTGGTGGTGGTTTTGGGAGGGGGAGTGCCGTTCATGGTGTTTGGGGTGTGTGGAATTGTCGGCGGTTTGCTCGCATTCTACCTGCCGGAGACATTGAATAGGCCTTTGTATGATACAATGGCTGGAATGGAGGTTGGTGAGATTGTGAAGTGAGTATGAAAAAAAACATAGATTTTGAATTTTGTACTAAAGGATATATTTTATGTCTTTTTGGGGGGAATGCTGTGGAGATTCATCAGTCGCACCTGTTGTGAGCACATCACTGGAACAAAATTTAGGCTGGTCTACTCTTTAAATGGCCCACCCGATGGATGGACTGCAGATTGGCCTATCTTTTGTGACAGAGAATTTTCCCAGTGGGGCCGACGTGATGAATGGTCTGGATGTAATACGGACGTTGTTACTCTCCTCTTCCTGCTAGCTAGTGCTTCAAAATGATATCCAACAGGATGGCTTTGAGCTGCGTTTGGATGCACAAGTGAATCAAACTGAGTTCTGTTGAAATGATTGACGAAGCCGGTTCCTGTACTGGCCCATGTAAAATGGACAGGGAATGCCTTGCAGCCCCATGCTGTTGGGCCACCGTGATGTATGTGCTATATCCACTGGGTCTATCCATTTCGCCCACTCATTTTAGGGGATGAGTCCAAACATGAGCCATATCCAAGCTAAAGTGGAGCATTTATTTTACCAACTCATTTTAGTTCCCATTGTGGGTTTTGTCTAGTGGCATACATCCTTGGTGATGGTGTGGTGGGATTTAATTAAGCCATGTTTGGCACGTTCCAAAATTCGGGTATCCGAATAGGGTGTCCAGGACCCGAATTCCAGACCCGTGACATATATATTAAAAAAAATAAAAATAATAAAAATAAAAAGATAAAGTATGTCCATTTCATATGCATTTCATTTTTTTTCCCACCATAGCCTAAAACTTTAAAATCCAAACACAAACTATGATAACTAATTACATAATTTATTATTTCATCGATGCATACTTATTTAACTTAACTTGAAATAAGAAAATCAAATCAAACATTACTACATTTAGAGTTCTAAAATAAAAATAAAATTTATCCTATGCAGAATGACATGTCATGTGCATCCAACCACGTTCCATGCTCCACTACTAATAGTAGTACCCTGCATCTTCGAAATATTCATAACCTGAAACGGTTAAAATATAATGAGTTGACAACTCAATAGGATCACATCAATCCCGAGTTGAAAATCTCACAAATATTACTAAATTTAATCTCGACATATTAATCAAAATAAGACGAACATTGGATGTAAAATCATAGTAAATAATTTAACATTTATGATTATGAAATGAATAAATTATTTAACATAACTTTTCTAAAAATACTAAAATTTGGAGTGAGCAAAACACTCATGTGTGCTGATCCTTTTAGGGGATGACCCACGGTAGAGCACCGGTGTTGATCCTTTCAGGGTATGACCCTCAGTAAAGCACCGGTATAACCTTTTAGGAACAAAAGCCCAGGGTAGTGCACCCGTGTATACTGATCCTTTTAGAGAATCACCCAGGGCAGAGCACCCGTGCCGATCCTTTTGGGAATGACCCTGGGCAGAGCACCGTGTTGTGCTGATCATTTCGGGAATGACCCTGGGCAGAGCACCCGTAAGAATCATTGCATAAAACAAATAATTATTCACATAAGATACATCTAACTTACAAGGAAACATTGTAACAAATAATATCAGAGCATCTGTAAGAATCATTGCATAAATAAAAATAATAATTGATCATATAAATATTCATCATCCCATTAGATAATATCAAATGCAAAGAAAATAAGAAGAAGAAGAAGAAGAATAATAATAATAATAATAATAATAATAATAATATTTGCATTGGTTCAGTAGTCACATAAAGAATATTCTTCAATAGGGAATTCCTTATGAATATTCCAATATCCAGATTATATAAGGCAATTTCTTATGAATTTTTCAAATAGGGAAAGATCACCTACCTGTTATGAAAAAATTGCGTGATGGGAGGAAAATAATCTGAAGTGATGTTGATTTCTACGTGTACTAGCTTGGATTGATCGACTCTGAACTCGATGTTAAACCCTCACGGATACTCTCCCTTCTCCTGATCTCTTTTTTTCTTATCACAATCTTTCTTTTATGATTTTCTCTCTCGTTTCCTCTAGATAGCATGAGAAAATGAGATATAAAAAATAATGTCAGGTGAGTTAGTGGGTTGGGAGTTTAATGAACGGTTTAGATTGAGGACTGGGTCCCACCATGATGACAGCAATCATGGTGGATGGGTTCCCATCCGCAACCATACCACAGAGTAGTGGGAAGAGAGGGAGTCGTGGAGGAGAGGGGTTGCTTTGTGGGTGACGTGCGTCAGCATTAAGTTTTGGTTTTGAAGTTTAGGTTTAGGTTTAGGTTAGGGAGTTGAGATTAGGATTAGGTGTAGGTTTAGGTTTAGGGATTTGAGAATACATTTAGGTTTTAGGTTTATATTTAGGTAGGTTACATGTTTAGGTTAAGGCTATAGGTTATAGGTTTAGGTTAAGGTTTAAGGATTTGAGAACACATTTAGGTTTTGGGTTTAGGTTTAGGTTATAGGTTACAGGTTTAGGTTTAGGTTTAGGTTTATGCTATAGGTTATAGGTTTAAGTTTAGGTTATAAGCTATAGGTTTAGGGAATTCAGAATAGATTAAGGTTTAGGTTTAGAAAATCGGGTTCGGGTTTGGGATCGGGTTTAGGTTTGAGTTTTCAAGTTTAGGTTTAGGTTTAGGTTAGGAAGTTAAGATTAGGATTAGGTGTAGGTTTAGGGATTTGAGAATACATTTAGGTTTTAGGTTTAGGTTTAGGTTTAGGTTATAGGTTATAGGTTATAAGTTTAGGTTTAGGTTAAGGTATAGGTTTAGGTTTCGGTTTAGGTTATAAGCAATTAGTTTAGGGAATTGAGAATAGGTTAAGGTTTAGGTTTAGGAAATCGGGTTCGGGTTTGGGATCGGGTTTAGGTTTGGATTTTGAAGTTCAGGTTTAGGTTTAGGTTAGGGAGTTGAGATTAGGATTAGGTGTAGGTTTAGGTTTAGGGATTTAAGAATACATTAATGTTTGGTTTAGAAAGTCGGGTTTGGGTTCGGGATCGGGTTTAGGTTTGAGTTTTCAAGTTTAGGTTTAAGTTTAGGTTTAGGTATAGGTTTAGGTTTCGGTTTAGGTTATAAGCTATAAGTTTAGGGAATTGAGAATAGGTTAAGGTTTAGGTTTAGGAAATCGGGTTCAGGTTCGGGATCGGGTTTAGGTTTAGGTTTTCAAGTTTAGGTTTAGGTTTAGGTTAGGGAGTTAAGATTAGGATTAGGTGTAGGTTTAGGTTTAGGGATTTGAGAATACATTTAGGTTTTAGGTTTAGGTTTAGGTTATAGGTTACAGGTTTAAGTTTAGGTTTAGGTTAAGGTTATAGGTTATAGGTTTAGGTTTAGGTTTAGGTTATGGTTTAGGTTTAGGTTTAGGTTTAGGTTATAAGATATAGGTTTAGGGAATTGAGAATAGGTTAATGTTTAGGTTTAGGAAATCGGTATCCCGTTCGGGATCGGGTTTAGGTTTAGGTTAAGGAGTTGAGATTAAGATTAGGTGTAGGTTTAGGTTTAAGGATTTGAGAATACACTTAGGTTATAGGTTTAGGTTTAGGTTATAGATTTAGGTTTAGGTTAGGTTATGGGTTAAGGTTTAGGGAATTGAGAATAGGTTGAGGTTTAGGTTTAAGAAATCAGGTTCGGGTTCAGGATCAGGTTTAGGTTTGGGTTTTCAAGTTTAGGTTTAGGTTAGGGAGTTGAGATTAGGATTAGGTGTAGGTTCAGGTTTAGGGATTTGAGAATACATTTAGGTTTTAGGTTTAGGTTAAGGCTATAGGTTACAGGTTTAGGTTAAGGCTATAGGTTATAGGTTTAGGTTAAGGTTTAGGTTAAGGTTTAGATTTAGGTTTAAGGATTTGAGAATACATTTAGGTTTTAGGTTTATGTTTAGGTTATAGGTTATAGGTTTAGGTTTAGGTTTAGGTTAAGGTATAGGTTTTGGTTTCGGTTTAGGTTATAAGCAATAGGTTAAGGGAATTGAGAATAGGTTAAGGTTTAGGTTTAGGAAATCGGGTTTGGGTTCAGGATCGGGTTTAGGTTTGGGTTATCAAGTTTAGGTTTAGGTTTAGGTTAGGGAGTTTAGATTAGGATTAGGTGTAGGTTTAGGTTTAGGGATTTGAGAATACATTAGGTTTTAAGTTTAGGTTTAGATTATAAGTTATAGGTTTAGGTTTAGGTTTGGTTTTGGTTTTGATTTAGGTTATATATTATAGGTTTAGGTTAAGGTATAAGTTTAACTTTTGGTTTAGGTTATAAGCAATAGGTTTAGCAAATTGAGAATAGGTTAAGGTTTAGGTTTAGGAAATCGGGTTCGGGTTCGGGATCGGGTTTAGGTTTGGGTTATCAAGTTTAGGTTTAGGTTTAGGTTAGGGAGTTTAGATTAGGATTAGGTGTAGGTTTAGGTTTAGGGATTTGAGAATACATTAGGTTTTAGGTTTAGGTTTAGGCTATAGGTTATAGATTTAGGTTTAGGTTTGGTTTGGTTTGGGTCATGAAATCGCTCTTATGGTGATTTTTTCACCTTTGGATTTTGCTGTTTTGATGAGGCTGTATGTTGAATTTTAGGGGTTGTAGGGCTTGATTTTGTTTTCTTATTAAAGATTGTTCGATTCTACTAGTGGTGTTTGGAAACTAACCTCTGATATTAATTTGATTCCATTTGGAAAAAATTCTGTCTGTGTCAATGTCTTGTGTTTCTGCAAGTTCTAAGGTTTCTAGTGAGACTTATGTGTTGTGTTTTACTGTTTTTGAGTCCTTAGAGCTAATATGTAGGGGCCGACTGTAGATGAGTGGAGAGCTGGAAATGCCTTTCATGGAACAATCTCTACCACCTGATTGGTGGACTTAGTACGATTAGATGGATGTCGGTCGTCTTATTTTTTTCTTTTTTTGAGATTCCATTTGGCTTAATTAACTATATTTCAGTTCCTTTTTAATTAACAAGCAGCTTAAATTATATCTAAGCTATGCAAGTTTACATCTCATTGCTTTGGAGACGAGTTAATAGCCGAAAAATGATAACATGAGAATGGTCTATACTAATGTATGCATTTGGTACCAATTCTTAATGTTGGCAACACCTGGCATACCTGTACCCTCTCTAAAGGTCACACTGATTGGATGATCTTAACTGTCTGAAATTGCCGCTGGATTAATTTAGACCATTTTCTTTTTAACTATCCTGAGGAACATTGACTTGTACTATTCTTTTTAAACATCTATATGCTTCACTTGTGTCGCTGGATCTTAACCCTCTCCTTTGGTCTGCACTTGTGTTGAAGGGCACATCTATTCTGTTGGGTAGAACACTTATTTGAATACACAATGATTGGATAATCTCAACCATCTGATATTACCGTTGAATTTAAACCATTTTCTTTTTTACCAAGGTATTGAGGAACTTTGATTTGCACTCCTCTTTCTTCAACGTGTATATTTTTTTTTTAACCTCGAGTTAACACTTCTTCTTCTTTTTCTTTTTCTTTTTTCTTTCATGTTTATATGTTTTTAATCCCACCTTGTGTATTGTAGGCCACATCCATTCAATTTGTTATATATCTCTTTTTTTTTTTCGATTTTTCTTGTCAAAATACAAAATCTAGTTTTCTTTTTTAAAATATATATTTTTTTACATTTTTTCAATTTTTTCACAATTTTGTTTAATTTCTTATTTTTTTTTTCAAAATATCATTTTTTAATCTCACTTTTGTTATATAACTTTTAAATTTTTGTTGTCAAAATACAAAATCTAGTTTTCTTTTTTTAAAAAAATATATTTTTTTTTACAATTTGTCAATTTTTTCACAATTTCATTTAATTTTTAAAATTTTTTTTTTCAAAATATCATTTTTTTATTGAAATCTTGTTATATAACTTTTTAATTTTTCTTTTCAAAATACAAAATCTAGTTTTCTTTTCTAATACATACATACATACATACATACATACATACATACATACATACATACATACATCTATACACACATAAATATATATATATATATATATATATATATATATATATATAAATTTACAATTTACAATTTGTCAATTTTTTCACAATTTTGTTTAATTTTTTAAATTTTCTTTTTCAAAATATCGTTTTTTAAATATCACTTTTGTTATATAATTTTTTAATTTTTCTTGTCAAAATATAAAATCTAGTTTTCTTTTTTAAAATATTTTTTTTTTTACAATTTGTCAATTTTTTCACAATTTTGTTTAATTTATTAAATTTTCTTTTTCAAAATATCATTTTTTTTATATAACTTTTTAATTTTTCTTTTCAAAATACAAATCTAGTTTTCTTTTTTAATATATATATATATATATATATATATATATATATATATATATATTTTACAAATTAAAAATTGTCAATTTTTTCACAATTTTGTTTATTTTTTAAATTTTTTTTTTTCAAAATATCATTTTTTAAATATCACTTTTGTTATATAACTTTTTAATTTTTCTTGTCAAAATACAAAATCTAGTTTTCTTTTTTAAAAAATATATATATTTTTTTTACATTTTGTCAAATTTTCACAATTTTGTTTAATTTATTAAATTTTCTTTTTCAAAATATCATTTTTTAAATATCATTTTTGTTATATAACTTTTTAATTTTTCTTTTCAAAATACAAAATCTAGTTTTCTTTTTTAAAATATATATTTTTTTACAATTTGTCAATTTTTTCACAAATTTGTTTAATTTTTTAAATTTTCTTTTTCAAAATATCATTTTTTAAATATCACTTTTGTTATACAACTTTTTAATTTTTCTTTTCAAAATACAAAATCTAGTTTTTTAAAAAAATATTTTTTTTTTTTTTGCAATTTGACAATTTTTTTTACAATTTTGTTTAATTTTTTAAATTTTCTTTTTCAAAAAATTATTTTTTAAATATCACTTTTGTTATACAACTTTTTAATTTTTCTTTTCAAAATACAAAATCTAGTTTTCTTTTTTAAAATATATATATTTTTGCAATTTGACAATTTTTTTACAATTTTGTTTAATTTTTTAAATTTTCTTTGTCAAAATATCATTTTCTTATCGATTTTTTTTTTTCAAAATTATCAACATTATTAAAAGTTCTTAACTTTTATTTCAAAATCTAGATTTTTATAAAATTACATTTTTTTTCAAAATCTAAATTTTTTTCTTCAACATTGTTAGTTATTTTTAAAAGTTTTTAAACCTTTTTTATTTTCGAAATTCATAATTTATATTATTTTTAATGTTTGACTTGAGCATTAGAGATGGTTTAGGACCGTCTCTAATGCAGACGGTCGTTAACAGTCTCAAATAACTATAATAAGACGGCTAAGGACCGTCTCTAACAGAGACGGTCATTGACAGTCTCCAATAGAGACTGCTAAGGGCCGTCCCTAATCCAGCCTATTTTCTCCTCACTTCCAGCACTAGTAAAAGACGGCCATCAGCCGTCTATAATTGAGACAGTTAATGACAGTCTCAGATTACCTGTATGAGACGGTCCTTGACAGTCTTAAACAGAGACAGCTAAGAACCGTCCCTAATACAGACGCTCTTTGACAGTCCCATATTACAGGAAAAGACGGCCAGCGACCGTCTCTAATTGAGACGGTCCTTGACAGTCTCAAATTATAAGAGACGGTCAATAACCGTCTCTAATAGGGACGGTCTTTGACCGTCTCAAATTTCACCATATAAGATGGTCAAGGACCGTCTCTTATTCCCGACGGTCAATGGCCGTCTTTTATTTGCAGATAACGACGGTTTTTGACCGTCTTAAATGATTTTTCAACGTTCAAATTTTTAGGACAAAAATAAGAACGGTCAAGGGCTGTCTAAAAATTTAGAGACGGTTTACAGCCGTCTCTAAAGCGTCTTTAAACCAAGCAATTTTAGAGACGGTCCAGAACCATCTCTAAATCCATCATTTTTTCCCATTTTTCACGTAGTGAAAGTTACTTATCTTACAAGTTTTATTTGCTATAGATTTTCGACATATTATTTTTCTACTTACTTTCTCTAAGCCACTGCTCATGTCAAAGGATACTACCTCTCATGATCCTTATCAAAGGAGGCCCCGTATGATGGATTGTTTCCATCAAATGTGGGGCACACACTATAAACATACCACGTCAAAATGTAGGCCCCACATGATGGATGACCCCATATTAATGTGCACCCACATAATGGATAGTCCACATTAAAAGTTGGGCCTAATGATAAATAGCCACATCTAAAGTGGGCTAGTATAATGGACAACCCACTTCAAATGTGAGGCCTATATGAAATACTGTCCACATCAAAGGTGGGCCCCGCATGATGGGCAATGGACATTGAAGCGGGGCCTCAAGTGATGGATGGCCCACATCATGAAGGGCCCCAAATGGACAATCCATATTAAAGGTTGGCCCTTAATGACGGATGGTTTACATCCAAGGCGAGTCCGGCATAATAGACGACTCACATTGAAGGTAGGGCCGATATAATGGACAATCCACATTGAAAGTGGAGCCAACATGATGGACGGTCGACATCAAAGGTAGGCTTCACAAAGTGGATGACCCACATCAATGTGGGCACCACATGATGGATGGTCCATATCAAAAGTTGGCTCTAATGTTTAATGACCCACATCCAAGCCAGGCCCCACATGATGGACAGTTCATAGGATGAGCAATGAATATTGAAGGTGAACCCCACATGATGGAAAATAATATTGGTGGTGGGCCCCATGTGATGGATGGCTAACATCAAAGGTGGAGCTTACATAATGGACGATGCACATTTTAGGTTGGCCCTAATGATGAATGGCACACATCCAAGGTGGGCCCTACATGATTGATGGCCCACATCAAAGATGGGGTCTACACAATAAACGGTCCTCCCAACATGATGGACACTGAATATGAGGGTGGACCAAACAAAGTAAGGGGATAAATACTTATGTGATGTTGGTAACAAAACATGATTTTATATTTTTTTAGCTGATAAATTAATTGTTTACAAAACAAGCTTAATTCCTAAGTAGAAACCAAGATAAGTTAATTATCTAAAGTAACTTACAATCCCAATATCAACTTATTCAGTGTCAGTTGAAATCCTACGGTTTTCAAGGAAAATTGCCCAATATTGACTTGAGAGGATGGACTCCCATATGAATGCAAGTAACTGTTTGAGCCCCTCCATCGACAATGAAAGTCTTGGGAGCTCTCGTACTCTACACTCCTCCCTTACAAAGGTTCTAAAGTTGGGTCTTGTCGGAGGCCCCTTACAGTATCATCTTCAACATCTGCAAGCAGTTACAGAGCATGCTATGTAGGACTGTCAACAACAACAGGAGAGATGAAGGCAGGACTGCTGCATTGCCAATTAAGAGAGGTATTTCTCACGACCTTAACCTCAGACATCATGCATGCTTCCTAGATATAAATTGAAGGAAAGATGGAAATGGAAATTGCTTGTGGAATTACTAGTTCTAGTTATTTTTCTCTCTACTGTTGTAAAATGATGCCAATTGCAGTTAAAGCTTTAGTGATTCTTGTGATATAGACTCATCTTTGATTCATCATTTATTGTACTCCCTACGAACTGTCTCCTCTGATAGTACAAATTGTTGTGTTGATCACCTTCTATTTCCCAAATAATGTAGATGATGTTTCTAATTTTAATGGTCATTAATGACTTACGAGACAACATTATCTGTTGAACTAAGCACAAGTGTTATATCAAGTGGTGCATATCTTCTATGCATAGAGAGTAGGATTATGGAGTTCTTCGGTAAATCATGTATTGTTGTGTGTTGGGTGTCGTATTTCAATTATTGAGGTGTTCCATTCATTCAAACATGTATAAAGTGGTTGCTCGTGCTGTCGAGCAGAGTACCTTAGACTTTTACATGCAACAAAATATTTTTTCATCCTGCAATTCACATGTAGCCATTCCATTGTTGGGGCAATGATCCCTATTTCTGTCCATAAGCAATTGTTGCAAACGACTACGAATTTTGAACATTTTCTAAACAACGAAAAGGATAAAATGTAATTATTGTACTTCTCGTTGCACTTTTGATTTCTTCTCTCATGGAATTTTCTAATCTAAACAGGCCTTACATTATTATCTTATGAACTATCCATTCAAATATTGAAATTCTTCTGAATATACAGCCGTTGTGAATCATGGTTATTTTATTTTCTCAATTTTATTTCGTATATATTTTTTCATTTTTCAGTGTACGTAAATAGTGATAAATCAACAATAACAACTTATTATTATGGTTTTGATGAGTACATGAGAGAGTATGCCTCCAACATAAATTGCAGGTGGCAAAACTTAATGGGAATTGCATGAGTAAAATCTGTGGGTCCCACTGTTTATATGTGCTTGATCCATATCATTTATCTATCTTACTAGCTCATGTTAAAGGCATGAGTCAAAAGATAAGGCAGATTATAAGCTCAAGTTAACCAAACTGGTGGGAGAGATATGAAATCCACCTTTGAAAGCAAATACCTTTTGGAGCCGATAGTGATGTTTGCTTGTGGTCCTTATGCATGATGAAGGGAAAAAACAAATATCAATCTCTCTCAAAAAGTTTTCGAAAAGAAGTATTCAATTCCCTCTTTCCGTTAGTGTGGTCCACATTGCACTGTTTCTTCTTTTTTTTTTCTTCTTCTTCTTTTATTTTTCCTTATTTTTGTTGCACGCGCACACACACACCACCACACACTCACACCATGGTAGGATTTCACCACCTATGGATGCCCAAACCCTTGACCGGGTGTTGAAACTCCTGAAAGTCTACCACCACATCAAGAGTAAGGATCCAACCACACTGCACTTTGGATCTAAGTGACTTGTTTTGTTTATTAACAAAAAAATAAATAAAATTTTAACATCTTTACTTAAGAATTTATGTGTACCAAAATTTAGATTTGTTACGGGAAATGATTTAAAAATTAGAATGGACAAACATATACATTTTGGTGGGGCCCACGGATTTTGGCTTGGAAGCACGGTTCGGGATGTTGAGTTTCGTGGTGAAACTCTCCTCCTTTTCAAACATGTGTTGAAGAAAATGATTATTTATCTTCTTCTAATTTCTGATGATTATGATTAATGTTCCAAGGACTATCTGAACCGTGGAGACCGCTATCGCCAAATCACAATCCCAAGATCAAATCTAACCTATGATCCACATACTCTTGCTTGTGGAAATAACACCATTGGATGTTTTTCATGTGAACCGTCCAATAAGTGTCCACTAATCCAATAATCAGATGATTAATACGATCAATTTTCTTCATGTTACATGTATAATAGGTACAATAATTTGGACGGTTCAATTTGATTACGTGTATGCCACATGTGCAATTTCTAAGCGCGTGTGCATCAACTATCACACTCTTCCAGAGTATCAAAGTTTTTCTACGTTTAACAGGGAAGCGACGACTCAGCCTCCCCCGTCGTTACAATTTCCACCCCCAAACATTTCCCTCAAGCTCTCCTAATCCATCGGATAATCACACGTGCACCAATAAGCACTCGCGTGCCAGATCCGACCTTCAATCGGGCCTTTTCGCTCTTCAGGTGGGCCACTACGTACAACAACAGACGGGTAAAATGAACTATTTCAACCATCCATTTACTCCGAGCATCGCCCACAAAAGGAGAGCGACGACACGACTTTACATTCCTGTTGATCAGACTAGTATGGCCCACCTGACACGTGGACTTGGGCTCTACACTCGTGTGGGATTAGTTGTCAGAAAGGAAAAACCTCCGTCTCTTTATAAAAAAGGCCCTTTGACGTATATCCCTCCCACCTCCGAAAGGGATCAGGGAAAGATGATGGCGGTGGCGTCAGATTCCGGCGGCTCGGATCTCTCGTCGGTCCTCCTCCCGATTAAATCGGAAGGCGAGGAGAAGATCGGGATCGACGAGATGCTACAGAGATTCTGCGGGGAGTTCGGGCCGTGGCAACTGAGGCACTTCGTTCTCACCAGCTTGGCTTGGGCGCTTGAGGCTTTTCATACGATGGTCATGATCTTCGCCGATCGCGAGCCGGCTTGGAGATGTACGGCTCCGGGTGGTCTGCCAGGTTGTGGTGGGGCGACGGTCTGCGATTTGGTGCCGGGCACGTGGGAGTGGATAGGTGGGCCAGGCGTCTCGACGGTGGCGGAGTGGGGGCTCGTGTGCGGAGAGAAGTATAAGGTCGGCTTGGCTCAGTCGGCTTTCTTCGCCGGATGCATGGTTGGTGAGTCCTCTAACTTGCACCGAGGGTACATCGTATATGGAATCCAAACCGTTGATCTGATGGTCCAGGACCGGAAATCTAAAAGATCCAACCCTTGGATTGAGAACCTACTAATCGTCCACCAAGGGTTGGGATCTTTGATTGCGTGAAATTCCAGTGCATCCCATAGTAGGTGAGACCCATCAGATCAAAGGCTTGGATCACTGAACCAACGGTCCAAAATGCATTGAATCTTGCTAGTTAGAATGCTGACGTTTGCTGATGCGCGGGATCATGTTAGAAAGGGCAGCGGGTTAGGTGTTACCCTTACCCTGGGACCCACCTTGATGATGTGTTGGATATCCACTCCGTCCATCCGTTTTCCCATACCATTTTAGTACGTGCTCTGAACAATTAAGCAGATATAAATCTCAGGTGGACCTGGATGAGGTGGAAATACAAAGATCAGCTTGATCTAAAACTATTGTGGTCTAAAAAAGCTTTAAATTGTCATTCACTACGTTTTGCAGTCCACTTGAGATTTGGATTTGTTTAATTTTCGGAGTAACGTCGTAAAATTATCTGGAAAAACAGATGGGCGGTGTGGATATGCGACACGTTCATTAAGGTAGGCCCCACACGGTAAGAGTAACACCCACTAAGGTGTTACCCGGGTAACACCTAACCCGCTCCCGTTAGAAAGGGATGCGCCGGAAATCTAGAAGATTCGGCCATGTCTGGCGCGCAACCACGCCTTCTCTTTCTCTGCCCCACCCTATCGGACCGTACTCTACTGTTTGTGGCTGGGGAACGGATTGGCTACTCCCCCGCCACCAGCCAATGGCTGGTGTTCAGTGCTCTGTGGGCCCCACCATGATGTATTTGTTTCATCCATGCCGTCCATCTATTTTTATAGATCATTTTATGTTATGAAAACAAAAATTAGGTATATCCAATTCTCAAGTGGACCACATTACAGGAAACAGTGTTGAATGAACGTCGACCATTAAAAACTTTTTGGGGGCCATAAAAGTTTTGGATCAAGCTGATCTTTGTTTTTTCCCTTCATCTTGGTCTGTATGACCTAATCAACAGATTTGATGTCAAATAAACAGTACAGTGGGCCTTAGGAGGATTTTAATGGTGGATATCCAATCACCATTGTTTTCCTGTGGTGTGGTCAACTTGTGATTTATATCCCTCTCATTTTTGGTATCAAGCACTAAAATAATCTGTAAAATTGGATGAACGGAATGGATGAAATACATACATCATGGTGGAGCCCACAGAGCACCGACCATCAGCCACCGGGCTGGTGGCAGGGGGAGTGGCTAATCCGTTTCTGGCGGTAAGCCTTTTCCTCCCAACCGACGCGGATTGCCATCCGATAGAATGCTCCTGCCCCAGGAAGCTTGGTGGGGCTCACTGTGATGTTTATCAGAAATCTACACCGTCCATCCAATTTTCCATCATGCTAAGAAATACACCAAAAATAAGGCAATCCAAAACTCAAAGAAACAGTGGGGTTTGAACACCCATTGTTGAAACATTCGTGCATGACCTTATGAACGGCATGCGTGGCATATAAATATTACGGTGAATCCCAACAAGGTTTATGAGGTAGCCATTTTTATCCACTTTTTTACGGTCATGCAGCCCACCTGAGTATGGATTTGCTTATTTTTTTGACATATGTCCTAACATAATCTGTGGAGGACGCGGATTTCGGCTTTCGCAGGAACTTCCTGCGCAAGAATGCTATGTGGGGCCCACCGAGATATTTTGGAGAAATACACTCCGTTCATCCGTTTTTATAGCTCATTTTAGGACACGTGATCAAAAATGAGTTAGATCCACAACTCAATTGAGTCACACAGGAGGGCAAATTGAGGAAAGAAATTTGTACCGTTGAAACCTTCCTGGGCTCCATTCTGATGTCTATGGGCCATCCAAACCGTTTATAAGGTCACTCTCAATAGGATAAAGTGAAAGAACCGAAAAAATATCCTGATACAAAACTTTCATGTCCATAAGAATGTTTCAGCGGTGCTCACCGAATCCCCATTGTTTCCTCTCTTGTGGCTCACTTGAGTTTTGGATCCACCTAATTTTTGGTCACGTGTCCTAAAATGATCTACTAAAACGGATGAACGGATTGTATTTCTCCAAAATATCTCGGTGGGCCCCACATAGCATTCTTGCGCAGGAAGTTCCTGCGAAAGGCTTTCGCAGGAAATCCGCGTCCATCTGTGGATGGACAGAGTGGATTTTTATGACAAACATTGCTGTAGACTCCACATAGCTTCACAGAAAATTCCAACAACAGGCAATCCGCGTCCCTCACTCTTCCTAGGTGCGGAGCGGATTAGATGTTATCTGTAAAGCCTCAGGGGGTGCTACTCTAACCGTGTGAGGCCCACACTGATGTATTTTTTCATATATCCACACCGTCTATATGTTTTTCCATCTGATTTTAGTGTGCGATCCAAGCCTTAAGAAGATCCAAATCTCGGGTGGACCAAACTACTTACCATTAAAAGCTTTTTGTGGGCCACAAGTATTTTGGACCAAGCTGATCTTTATATTTTCCCTTCATCTAGATCTTCTTAACATTATCAACAGGTTGGATTGCAAATAAACATTATAAAAACCTTAAGATACGTCCTTTCGAATTTTTAATGATGAGGCACTCAATCACTAGTGTTTCCTTTAGTGTGGTCCACCTAAGATTTGGATATACATAACTTTTGAGACTCCGTCCTAAAATGGGATGGAGAAATGGATGGATAACGTGGATATTAAAAAACAAAAAAAACAAAAAAAAAAAAAACAATTAGTATCCGATGCACTTTGTGGTTGGCCACAGTCATAGTGACTACTAAGACATCGTCATACGGGTTATAGAATGCCCAGGTGTCTTCTTCTATGAAGGTTAAGCTGCACGAACTTAGCATATGCTCTTTCACGGTCCTGCTGGTGAGGTATACGTTTTGCTCTGTATCGTTATTGTTTGCATTTCGAGTGTGTGTTCTACGTGCTCTGTTTGAGTCCTCACTACTGGCCGGTCCACCGAATATGGTACATATCTCACACGTTGCCTTGTTGTGGTTCTAGTCATTGTGTTGCTTGTCCTACTTGTCTAGTCAGTCTTCCTTTCTCTTGTCGAAAACTATCACAGGTGCCTCTTCTAGATGAGGGACTCAATCTCTTCCTTAAAGTTAAAATACTTTGCAGTGTTATGACCGTGGTCTTGGTGGAAATGACAGTATTTCTACTTATTCCTTTTCTCGGCATTGGCCTTCATTCTGCTTGGCCACTTCAGGTTTCTTTTGTCGCGTATCTCCATGAGCACTTGTTTGGGCGTGGCATTCAAAAAAGTATACGAGTGGAGTCCACTCTCTGACCATCGACTTGTACATTGACCTCTGCTCTGGTCATCCTCTTTTTTCTTTTTGTTGTTAACAGTGGACAACTCCCCTTCTTCCTTTCACTTCTTACCCTTAACCGAGCTACTTATGCCCTGAGTAACCTTCCGCAAACTAAAGAGCTCCTTTACGTTTGAATACCTTTAAGCTCAGTTAAAGAGGTCGGCTAGAGTGGTAGGGGGTTCTTGCTAATTGAGAAGAGGAACTTTCCTTGTTTGAGGTCATCTATCATATCCGCGAGAGTTATCTTGTCGGAGTAATCGTCGACCTGTATTGCTTCCACTTTTAAATTAATAATATAATCCCTTAATAGCTCATCCTCCCTTTGTGTGATTGTGAGGAAATGAGTTGAGAGCTTTCTTCTCTTTCCCATTGATGAATTGTGTGATGAAAGCCTCGCTGAGTTAGGTGAAAGAGCTGATAGATTTTGGCTTCTGTTGTCTATACCATTTTCGTGCTACTCTCGATAAGGTTAAGGAGAACGCTTTACACATTATGTGCCCCGAGGCACCGTGGAGCTCCATCCAGGATCTGAAGGACTTGAGGTATTCGGTCGGATCCCTAGATCCAGGGTAATGGGTGATCTAGGGCATCCAAAACCTAGACAGGAGCTGAGATCTTATAATTTCGTTAATGAAAAGAGGCTCGACTTCTTCTAGCACGGCTTCGACAGAGGCCGAGGCTTTGGCTCGGCACACCTGCCGAATATCATCGAGCTGATCTTGGATTTCTTTGAGCTCTGCCTCCCACGGGACCTCACTTTTTGCCACAACTTCAAGGGCCTTCCCACACTTCCTTTTTTCTAGGGTATGTCGCAAGTCAAACTCAGCGAGCATGGTCGTTCCGACAATATGTGTGGGAACCTGCCCGTGTCGTATTAGTCGGTCCTTCATCTCGTGTGGATCATGAGATACCCGTGGAGGTTGGATTGCTCGGTTGTTGCCCCCACTTCCTCGCCTTGATTGGGGAATGGCTACTATCTCTCTAATATCCGCATTATCCGATCCACGTTGCTAGCCAAGGCCTCAACTTGATTTTTTAAGGAGACGATCCGCCCCCCTGTTACGGGATCTTTGCACGGCCACTGTTGGAGGGGATCAGTGTGGTGATCTAAATGTGGGGCTTGAGGATCTTCAAGCTGTTCTTCCGACACAGGGATCGGTTCAGTAATGGCGGCTAAAGCCCTTTTTTCCCTTTAGCCACCGTAAGGTAAAGGGGGAAAGAGGGCGAGTAAATTTGATACAATAGGAACTTCTGAACGGCTTTGCTATCGTTCCCACAAATGGTGCCAAAACTGTACTGATGCTTGAATTTGGTCAATCATGCCCCACTTCCTAGGAGCCGTTAGGTACCTACAAGTTAATGGAGAACAAAGAGATACTAGGGGTACCAGTTGTGGCCAGGGATCATCCGATGCCTAAGTCAGGTGTATGGACTTACAGTAGGTTTAATAAAATCAGGATAATTGTGTGTATCTTTCTCTTGAATAAGGAGATGTATTTATAAGGGGGGCGGATAGCATGCGTATCCGAGAGACTCCACGAAATACACTGGAGGGACCTGTAGTGGAGTTAGAATATGCTCTTAAATATTTCTCTGATTACGCCTCAATTTACATGATCTTCAGCCGAGGCCTCGTTGGGCAGTCCCACCATATACGATTTGCAGGATTTTTCTCTACATGTTTTTATTCCGAGGTCGAGGTCGATATCCAAGTTCAAGGTCAGTATCGAGGTCGAGGTCGATATTAAATGTCGAGGTTGGTAGGTCTGTTGATGAGTTTGGTTTAATTGTTTCAGCTCAGTCATTGAGTTTCCTTGCTCAGCTCATCTTCTCTAGCTATTTTCAGATATTTTGTTCCGATGGTCGCTTTGCCATGCATCTCATACACCAGGTCAATTCAATTTTACCTATAACAAAAGTAAACCGTAATAAAACATGACCTATCATCGAAACTCAACCTCCAAAGAATAAAAAAGAATTGCAAAGATTCCTTGGGCAAGTTAATTATCTCCGCCATTTCATTTATAATTCATTGGAAAAAACTAATGTATTTTCTCCTTTAATTAAGTTGAAAACAGGCGAAGTATTTAAGTGGGAAGAATATCATCAGGCAACTCTCAAAAAAATAAAAGAATATTTGACAAAGCCACCAGTGTTAATTCCTCCATAGGAAAAAAAAAAAAAAAAAAAGATCTCTTATACTATACATATCAGCTGTCAAGGAATCAATTGGCACTTTGTTAGCACAAGAAAATGATGTTATTACCATAAATCGAATTATGAGCCAGCAATGATTGAAATAAACTTTTAAAAGATTTTTCTCTATACGACCTTGACAAAGATTGATGAAGAGTCTTCTACTTAGAGTTTGAATACTACCAAGAAATTTATAAAACATGGTAGGCGATTTTCGATCTCCTTAGGGCTGAAAAATTTATCAAACTATCACCAAGGCAGAGAATACCTTCGGCAGAGGAACATGTGGCCAAAGCCTGCAAAAAGAATGAAGCGACATAAGCATTGTTCGCAGGTTAAACGAATGAGGGTACTACCATGTGGCCAAGCAATAAATGCTCAACGAAAGGTTTTACGTTTCTCTCCATCCTTTGCCGTATAGAGAGAAATGTGGGGGGTAGTGTTCAGACAAGATTTGGTGGCACCAAATTAATGGTATAGATGTAGTCACGTGGCAGTCATAATATCTTCATAACGTGCGCCAAATTTATGGAGGATGGCTCATTAATGATCAAGTCTTCGAAGAGTTGTAGTGCTTAGGCAATATTTGAATAAGGATGAGTACCCGTTAGGGCTATATTAGCATCGAGTCACATTCGATAACCTATTGTAAGAATAAAGATGCACTTAACAATGGTAATGTACGATCGGGTAAAGGCAACCGCCACTTTACAGTAGCTTGTAATCTTGCCATTACCCTTTCTTCACTCATCAGTGACTTACTCGATTAAGCACTCTGATGCTCTCAGCCGGGACAATTATCATATTTTAGTGGTAAGTTTCACTTTTCTATCTTCATTTTCGATTTCCGTTCGACCAAACAATTGTTGCATCTTCAAAAGTCATTGGTTTTTAAGATAAAAAGAATTCATTGGAGGAAGAGCCTCAATATCTGCAAATCACTTGATAAGTACACTTTACAATTGACAGAATAGAAAGTTGTTTTCCTGATCAATTAATTACATATCACTCTATCTCGACGCCATGGGTCAGTAACATTCAGATTGAATTGAGAATTGAACCACAGATCGATTATGACACACCCACAAATTACACATGTACCAGATGGCCAAATTACATCCCAATAAAGTTGCCCATGATAGGCAACCTTCTTCCTCTTTGTACGTTAAGCTGCATGCTCTCCTTCTATTTTTTTATTTTTTTTTTCTCGTCTTTTCTTGCCAATGTATTTCCCGCGTTTTTCTTTATTCCTCTCTCTGTCTCTCTCTCTCTCTCTCTCTCTCTCTCTCTCCACGTGAATTTACAATAAATTAAGAAGTTGTGATCATACATTCACGATAGTTTGTGTAAGCATGAGTAGACAAAATATCAGTTGCTGCATTGACTTCCATGTGGATCTAGTGGTCCAACTACTTGTGATAATGTTATCAAACTACTTAGAGCCTCTTGAAGATCTTGAAATTCCCATCGGTTGTCAGATGCACTGGCCCAAATTCAGGCTGTGGGTGGCCCACATTCCTTTAGAACCGGAAAAACCAAAATATGATAGAGACAACTCTCTACAGGACACGTGATAGGGTTATCTATCAACAGGCCAGCATGTATTGTTCGCAAATTGAATATAAAAGTCATGAAACGTTAGCATCGGTTACTATTTTTTTTTTTATCCATAGTTTATTCCAATGCATATTTGACCGTTAACTGCTTTTGTTTCCCCCTTTCAAATTAATGGCCACACATCGTATGGATACGATTGTCTGATAATTGTAATTTTTTTGGATATAAACCATCCAAACTAGGCCATGCGTAAACCTGCCACGTGTGCTGTGGAGGGATGGCTCTGCCAAATTTCCGTTGTTCCCGCTCCATTGTCTTTTTTATAATGGGCACGGATTAGGTGTTACCCTTACCGTAGGGCCCACCTTGATCATATGTTGTATATCCACTCCGTCCATCAGTTTTTACTGCTCATTTTATGCTACGTTTCCAAAAATTAAGTATATCAAAATCTCATGTGGACCACACCATAGGAACAGTGATGATTAAACGCTCACCATCAAAACTTTCCAACGCCTACTGTAAGCAGATCTGTAATGTTTTATTCTCATCCCACCATCCAGGATCGGATGAAGTGAAAATAAATATATTAGCTTGATTAAGAAAAATCTTTTAATAGTCATTCACCAATTTTTCCACCGGTGTGTTCCACTGTATATTTGGATTTGCTTAAGTTTTGGGATAACATCCTTAAATGCACTGCAAAAAAAGGATTGGCTGCACGGATATGTAACAAATTCATCAAGTGTAGGGGTGTACATCAAGTCAAATCGAGTAGAGCTGGCCTCAGCTCGACTCGGCTCGGCCACTAACTGACCTCAACTCGAACTCAGCTCGGCTCGGTCCTTGAGCCTGACTGGCGAGCTCGGCTCAATTCAATTAGCAGCTCAGGCCAGTTTGAGCCGAGTTCACCATTGCAGCATTTTCAGAAACACCTAGATTGCACTTTCAAAATCTCACTGTATTTGAGACAGCAGCAATGGATTTATAGGTATTTTATCAAACACCTTCTAAGCAACATAGAAGTTAAGAAAAAAAGGGTGTTGGTTTCGTGTACATACTTCCTTGCCACCGACCACACTTCTTTGAGTCATTTCATCAAACACTTGGTGAGTAACACTAATATCAAAGTAACTGTGTCATTGAACTGGTTCAATCCCAGTCGATTCGAGCTGGGTTCGATCCGAGTTGAGTCGAGTCGAGCTGGGGCCAGCTCAAACTCATTTTCAAGCTAAAAAAAATCAGCTTGACTAGGCTCAAACTCGGCTTTGAACCGAGTTGAATCAAGCTTTTTCGAGTTGAGTCAAGCGAGCTAACCATGCTAGCTCGATTTGTGTACACCTATTTAAGTGTACCCCCACGGCAATTTTAAAAAAATAAATAAATAAAT
The DNA here is from genome assembly GCF_029962835.1 of Magnolia sinica. Classification (NCBI taxonomy): domain Eukaryota; kingdom Viridiplantae; phylum Streptophyta; class Magnoliopsida; order Magnoliales; family Magnoliaceae; genus Magnolia; species Magnolia sinica. The sequence goes on along the minus strand of NC_080573.1, from coordinate 5,947,696 downwards.
TCGGAAACTTCAGTCCTGTAACAAATCTCATTTTTAACAATGTATCCGCCTAAGAGTTTTGAGGCTTTGTTCTTGGAATGCTATTACTATTAGGAGCTCTCGTCAAAAATAAAAATGTTTTAAAATATTTATTCTAAATTAATAAATATATTTAAAATGTAAATATATATTCATGTACGAAATTCTTTAAATATTGATCACAATAATATCACAACAATTAGATAATTTTAAAAATCTCATGATAATATTGTTTAATGTATTTTTGGCAATATCATAGTAAGATTTTCAAAATATTGGCAATATTTCCAAAATCTCCTTTTTATTCCGTGGCCCACCCAGTCTGTGGATTCTTCCTCTTTCCCTTTCCCCTTTTTTTTCCCGACCACCGAAGTGCTATGGGTTTCTCCCCGGCCCAGGTAAAGCGTTTGTTCTTTCTCTTTTCTTTTCTCTTCTTTTTCCTGCCTAGGTTGTGAGGCTACATGCAGGAAATAAAGAATCTCTTATCCCATATATATATATATATATATATATATATATATATATATATATATATTATATATATATATATATATATATATATATATATATATATATGTGTGTGTGTGTGGGGGGGGGGGGGGGGGGAGGTTAAATGCAGTTGAGGTCGAGCTGTGTGGGCCCCACCGTGATGCGTTGATGGGTCACCTTTAAATTATAGGATATCCCAAAAATCAGCCGTATAAGGAACTCAAGTGGGCCATACCATCTAAAATCATGTGAAGACATGCCTAAAACATTTAAAATCACATGGTGGGGCCCACCTGAAATTTGGATGCATCCGAAACTTGGTTTCATCCCTCATCCAGGTGGGACACACATAATGGATGGGCTGGATTTGTGAGCCACATCTCAGTAGACCCAACAAATGATTATGAATGTTTTAATGGAAGGTAACCCCTCTCAACTTTTGCATGTGGTGTGGCCCACACAAGTCATGGATTGATTTTATTTTTAAGCCCCACGCCCGCCATGGAATGCTGCATCTGACTGATGGGGTATATGGTCGACACGCATCACAATGGAGCCCAGACAGCTCGACCTCATGGGAACTTCCCATGACGTGGAGCTGCGTGGGCTCCATCATGATGTATGTCTAACATTATCGGTGCATTTGATGGGTCCCTTTAAATTATAGGATATCCAAAAAATCAGTAGTACATGGAACTTAGGTGGGCCATACCTCTAAACTCATGTGAAGACATGCCTAAAACATATAAAAGCACTTTGTGGGGCCCACCTGAAATTTGGATGTGTCTGAAACTTGGTCTGACCCCTCATCCAAGTGGGACACACATAATGGATGGGCTGGATTTGTGAACCACATCCCAGTGGGACCAAAAAATAGTTATGAATATTTTAATGGAGGGTAACCCCTCTCAACTTTTGTATGTGGTGTGGCTGACATAAGTCACAGATTGACTTGATTTTTAATCCCTACACCCACTATGAAATGGTGCATCTGACTGCACCATGGTGTGGCCCACACAGCTCGACCTCATGGGGAGTTCCCATGAGCTTGACCGTATGAAAACTTTTCCCATATATATATATATATATATATATATATATATATATATATATATATATATATATATATTATATAAAGATGCTCGCCTTCTTATGTAAGCACCCGTGGACACATTTGTACACGTGTTATTATGGGCACAGGAACTGAACGGTTCACGTGATGCGGCACCCATTGAAACCTCACGTGATGCGCCGAAAAAATTGGAATGGCTGCGCGCGGATATGAAAAAAATATTAGCTTGATTAAGAAAAAGCTTTTAATAGCCATTCACCAATTTTAAAAACCCTAGTAAACTGTTTCCCGGTGCAGCTAATCCGTTCCCTACTTCCCTGCCACCAGCCCCGTGGCTGATGCTCGGTGATCGTGGGTCCAGTATGATGTATGTGTTTCATCCATTTTTACAAATCATTTTAGGGGGTGACACCAAAATTGAGAGGTATATAAATCCCAAGTGGACCACACCACAGGAAAACAATAGTAATTGTAGATTCATCATTAAAATAGGCCCACTGTACTGTTTATTTGACATCGATTAGGTCATAAATAGCCAGATTAAGGGAAAAAACAAAGATAAGCTTGATCAAAAACTTTTATGGCCCCAAGAAGTTTTTAATGTTCAATTTTCATTCAACATTGTTTCCTATAATGTGGTCCACTTGATATTGGATGTACCTATTTTTTGGTCTCATACTATAAAATGATCTATAAAAATAGATGGACGGCATGGATGAAACACATACATCATGGTGGGCCCACATAGCACCAACGACCAGCCATTGGCCGGTGGCAAGGGAGTAGCCAATCTGTTTCCTTATAATTACCCTTTTTATGTGTTAGCTTTTCCGAGATGATGCAATACATATCCATTCAACTACATTCCACCTAGGGCTGAAAGTTCGGCGAGTTCAACCCAACAGACCCGTGACCGACCCGACATTGGATTGGGCTCGGGCAGGATGTATCGAGTCTGATCTTGGACTTGGGCTATACAAACACCAGCCCGATAAAACTTGGGTTGGGCTCGGGTTGAGGTCTTGGGTTGCCCAACCCAATCCGAACCCAATCAATATATAAGTTATTAATTAATTATAATTGAGTGTGGATCGTTTGTGTTAAAGGCATAGGAAATTCTAGTGTTGTTTGGTCTCATTGGTCCACATCATTTTTGATGACTCAAGCTAATAAGATATACTGGATTTTTCTCTCCTAAATAGATTGCGTACTACACAAAACGACTTTGAAAGAAATAATTGTCTTATGTTTTAGCTTGTTTGTTTAGAAAAATAAAATAAAATGAAGCTCTTTACTATAAATAACTACATATATAATTAATAAAATTATAGATACAAAAAATAAGATGTGTATTGAAATACGATAGACTAATGTAGTAATGAAAATATTATCATGTATCCAACTTGCCAATTGGACTGAGCCCACTTCGGTTGGGCTTGGGTTGAGAATTCCCAACCTGAGGTTGGGTTGGGTTGAATTAGGGTTGAAGGACGTGGAACCTTGGGTTGGACTAGGGTTGAGCACCAAACCGACCAAACCCAAACCCGCCCGACTATCAGCTCTAATTCCACCTAAAACCATATAAGATCTTGACCTCTATCGGTGTGATCTACTTCTGATTTCCAGTTGCCAGTACTCACGGACGCGGATTTCCTGCGAAAGCCTTTTGCAGGCTCGTACCGTGGGAACCCAGGTGGGGGCCACTGTGATGATTCTGAGAAATCCTCTCCGTCCATCCGTGTTTTGAGTTTATTTTAGGGCACGAGGACAAAAATGATCTGTACCTAATTCTCAAGTGTGCCGAAAATGTGAGAATTGAATTTCAACGGTTGAAATATTCATGGCCACAGAAGTTTTGAATCATTCTAATATTTGTTTTTTCAGTTCATCCCAGTATGAATGTATGAACGATGTTATTAACGGTATGGATGGCATGTAAACATCACTGTAGAACCAGGGAGGTTTCAACAGTATGAATTTCCCTGACCACGTTTTCTTAAGTACGGCCCACTTGAGTCGTGGATCCTGCTCAATTTTACTCTCATAGCCACAATGAGCTCAAAAAACCGATGGACAGGGTGGATTTCATACGAATATCACGGTTGGCCCCACCTGGTTCCCAGCGCACGAACTTCGCAGGAAATCCGCGTCCAATACTCACTGTCAACAGATGATCATAACCAACCAATCCAAAGCCTACAAACCGTTGATCAAACAAAATGCAGGCAACATCCTCTCTAACACCCAAAATTTCTTCTATCGAATGATTAGAACCATCCGATCAGTGATGGGCAATCTAAAGAGTGTTCCACCATGTTGACGGCCATATATATCCATAATCGGGTCCTCATCTGCTACAAACCATGTATGCATGAAATGTCCATGCAATGCTTATAGGAAAAATCATATAATTAAAAATAATTTATTTTTCTTCCTGTAACAGGTGCCGGCGTGTTTGGTCACCTTTCCGATTCCTTTCTTGGACGTAAAGGGTCTCTAACCATCGTCTGTGTCATGAACCTCATTTTCGGTTGCCTAACCGCAATCGCACCAACCTACTGGATCTACACACTCCTCCGCTTCCTCACCGGCTTCAGCACTGGTGCCGTTGGCCTATGTTCATTTGTCCTAGCCACCGAGCCCGTGGGTCCCACCAAGCGAGGATTAGCTGGGATGTCCACATTCTACTTCTTCTCAGGTGGGATAGCAATACTATCAGCAATGGCTTACATCTTCCAGTCATGGCGGCACCTCTACATCATCTCATCCATCCCATCCCTTCTCTACCTTGTTACAGTCATCCCATTCATCCCCGACTCACCGCGATGGTACCTCGTCCGTGGAAACATTGATAAAGCCATGAATGTAATGCAAGACATCGCCAAGTGCAATGGGAAGCGCCTCCCTGATGGAGTATCACTGACATTGGACGACGCTAGTTCACAAAAATGTGATGACCCAACAACTGAAACAGCTATCTTAGGTAGCTCTCTAATCGACGTCGCCCGATTACCTCTCACTCGAGTGCGCCTAATCCTAATTGTTATCATCAATTTCCTAACTTCAGTAGTATACTATGGCCTGAGCTTAAACGTCGTCAACCTCGGAACGAACATCTACATCAACGTCGCCCTTAATGCAGTAGCTGAAATGCCAGCATTCGCACTAACAGCGTGGCTGCTGGACATTTTTGGGCGGAAGCCATTAGCCATTGGAACAATGTGGTTTAGTGGAGTTTTTTGCATTGTGGGAAGCTTGATTAAGAATGTGGGTGTTTGGAAGCATGTAAGAATGATCTGTAGCATTCTGGGGATATTCGGGATGGCCGGAACTTATAATTTGCTGTTTATTTACGCGGCGGAGCTATTCCCAACAGTGGTAAGGAATGCTGCATTGGGGTGTGCAACGCAGGGGGCACAAATGGGTGCGATACTAGCGCCGTTGGTGGTGGTTTTGGGAGGAGGACTACCGCTCGCGATGTTTGGGGTGTGTGGGCTCGCCGGGGGTTTGCTCGCATTCTACCTGCCAGAGACACTGAATCGGCCCTTATATGATACGATGGCTGGAATGGAAGGTGGTGAGAGTGCAAGGGAAGCATGAAAAAAATGGAGCTTTTGAGTATTTTCTGAGCACACATCTTATGTTGTTTCAGACTGGCCCACCTGATGGATAGACTCTATATTGTCCAGAATTTTTTTTTTTTGGGTCACAGCATGTTCCCAGTTACCACATGGTGAATGGCCCGGATCTTGTACATGAGTGCTATGAAGTATTAATAAATCCTCTTTCTTCCATCTCCTTGACATTTCTCATTTTCAAGCATCAGCAATTCCAGCATGAACATGAGCATAAACATGCTTACTCTCTTCTCCTCTTAGTGCTTTTAAATGCTATCCAGCACCGATGGCTTTGAGCTGCGTTTGGATGCCCAAGTGAATCGAACTGCATTCTGTTTTGTGATTGAGAATACCATACATGCACTGCATCTTATCCAAGTATTCTTGTGATGGGCTCGATCTTGGCGTTGCCATGGTAGCATTTCTCAGCAACTGATCACTACATTGAAAGGCCAAAACTTCCCAATCAAACCTTTCGAATGGGATTCTGGTGATGTGGCCATACAATGGGTGGGGCCCATCAGATAAACGGTTTAGAAGTCTCCACATGTTCATCAGTTCTATAGGATCATCGATCTCCACGAAGATGTTCGATCGCATAACCCCACAAGCATCCCTCTCTCCACGCGCAGCTGCCAACTTGCCAATTTCTCTGCGACATCTGAATTGCCCAGAAAGTAGGTCCCACCATAGTGAATTGCCCATGGGATTTGGATTCGGTAGTGACCCCTACCGGGTGCGGATTGGGTACTTCCCTCGCCCGTCCCGTGCTTGGGGCAGGCTAGGGGTCTTGAGGGCCACCGTGATGTATGGATTTTATCCACACCGTCCATGCATTTTTCCAATGTCATTTTAGGATATGGCCCAAATATGAGGCAGTTTAGGGTTTAAGATTTAGGGTTATCCAAGGCTCAAGTGATTCGCCAAATGAAATTAAATGCTTACGGTTAAAAACTTAGCGAAGGCCGCAAAAGTTTTGGATCAAGCTGATATTTTAATTTTCCCTTGGTGCAGGTCTCTAGGACCTTCTTAACAGGTTGCATGAAAAATAAACATCATGGCGGGCCGTAGGAAGGTTTCAACTGTAAGTGTCATTAGCACCGCTGCTTCCTGTGGTGTGGCCCATTTGAACTTTGAATATGTTTTATCTTTGAGCCCATGAGAGAAAATGAGATGGAAAAATGCATTGGTTATCCGACGTAAAATATATGATTTTGGGGTAAACGAGCTACTTTAGCCAACCAACCCGCTACGCCCGGTAGCCCCCAATTGCGAAAAACCCCTTGATTGACGGTCGTTTCCCTGTTTTAATTTCGTTTTTACTATAAATAGTAAGTTTTAGTTTGATTGTAACTCTTCATCCGTTGGGCTTTAGGAGTTGCGCCCAACGTGAAAAGAGCTTAGAATAATTAGGGGAACGGTTTGGTGAAGCCAAATAGGACACTTACTATTTTTGGCCGAAAACCTTGCGACTAGTAAACATCACGATCGTCTATAAATAGTAAGTTTACTATTTATAATAAGTCGCGAATTCTAGGAGTTTTAGTTGTAGTTTGATTCTGATTTCTTTCTCATTGCTTGGTACCCCTATTTAAAGGGTTGTGAACTTGTTTTTATTCATTCATTAATCAAATTCGAATTTATTAGAATTTATTTCTATTTTCTGCTTTCTTTCCTCGTGGATTCGAGAAGCCTCTATGAGGAGTCCAGAGAAGTTCCGTGGATTCGGAATAGTTATCCTCTTGAGGAAGACGGTGCTCGACCTCACGTCCTCCCCTCGTCAGTTTGGTATCAAAGCGAGGTTTCTCCTCAGATTGATGGCTTCTAACGACAGGTCGAGTAACAATCCCATGGGCGGTGCTCCAGAGAATTTACCTTTAACGCCGGCAGCTTTTGAAGTAGGGCAACGAGAGAATCAGCAAGCCATGCAAGGGCTGCAGGCTTCCATTGACGGTATAATGGATCTCTTGGTGGAAAACCTAAGGCAACTCCGTGTTCCTGATGGTAATCTTCCACCACCAATTGCTGAAACTCGTAATTGCCCTGATCGTAGGATAGTACCGACAGTGCATCTAAGGGTCATTCCTAAGGAAGGGGGCTCCAGTGAAGAGAAAATCGACGACATCATCTTCCAACACCCCAGACATGGCGGCGATCGAGTAGATCGAACAGATCGAGAATTCAAGATGCAGGTTGATATTCCTAGCTTCAATGACCAACTACACATTGATGATTTTCTCGATTGATTTTCTGAAGTTGAGTGATTTTTCAACTATATGGACATCCCTGAAGTAAAGAAGGTCAAGCTTGTGGTCTACAAGTTGAAAGGAGGAGCTTCAGGTTGGTGGGAACAACTGCAACTCGTGCGAACCAGTCAGACAAAAGCACCAATCCGTACCTGACAGCGGATGAAGCAGCTACTACGTGTTCGATTCCTCCCTAGCGATTACGATTAGGTATTATTCCAACAATACCAAAATTGTCGACAGGGTAGTCGGTTGGTGAGAGAATACGCAGAAGAATTTTACCGCCTGGTGGCGTGTAACGATTTGGTCGTGACTGAATTGCAGCAAGTCGTCCAATTCAACGGTGGATTGCGTTTGGCTACCCAAGACCGGGTCCAAATGCAGTCCGTCTGAACGATGAATGATGTGATCAAGTTGGCTACTCGGGCAGAAGTGCAACTTGAACGTCCTAACACACAGACCTATCCTACTGCAAGGATCCCTGTGGTAGGTCCGCCCTAGGGAACTGCACAGCCCAAGGGGAAGGAGCCCGTAGGAGCACGCACTTAAACTCCTACATTTGAGAACCGAGATCTGGGAAGTGGGCAAGCTAGACCCTAAAGGGGCGTATCAACTACTGATGGTCCAAGTAGAATCCTGAACCCCTATGCTCAGTCAAGGCCCAATAACTGCTATCGTTGTGACCAACTGGGCTACCTATCAAATACTTGTCCCCAGCGAAAAGTGGCAAACCTCGCCATCAATGATGGTAGTGCTAATAATGCTTATGAAGATCCAGATATTGAAGAACAGGAGCAAACCACCGAGGACGAAGCAGATAATTTAGGTTGGGTTCAGCAAGATCACGGCGAATCGCTCGTCGTGAGGCGACTATTAGATGCGCCAAGAAAAGAAGTGCATCCACAGCGGCATAACATCTTCCGCACTAGATGTACGATGAATCGAAAGGTTTGTGACGTAATCATTGACAGTGGGAGTAGCGAGAACATCATCTCCAAGGTCATTGTAGAAAATTTGCAATTGACAACGGCGTTTCATCCGTCTCCATCGACAATCGGTTGGATCAAGAAGGTCAGTGAAAATAAAGGTAACCGAACGGTGCACCATATCCTTTTCAATTGGCAAACATTATAAGGATGAAGTAGTATGCGATGGGTCGACATGGAAGCATGTCACATACTCCTCGGAATCGTGATGCCACTCAAAAAGGGCGAGATAACATATATATCTTCGTCAAGGATGGCTGGAAGACCATATTGGTCCCTATGCATCCAGATGGACCACCTGAAATTTCTAAAGTGGATGGCCGTTTTCTCTTAACCATACAAGACTTCGTGGAAGAATCCAAAGAAACAAACAGGCTTATGTATTAATTGTAAAAGGGGAAGAACACGAGCCTACCATCATCTCTGAAAGACTAAGGCCCTTGTTACATAAATTCAAAAAAATCTGGCCTAATGACCTTCCCGATGGGTTACCCCTCATGCGAGATATCCAACACTATATTGACTTTGTCCCCGAGTTCAGTTTACCCAATCGTCCCCATTATCGAATGAGTCCGAATGAGTGCGAGATTCTGCAGGGACAAGTAGAGGAGTTGATCCGTAAGGGTCTTATTCGGGAGAGCATGAGTCCATGTGCTGTACCAGCTCTATTAACTCCAAAGAAAGATGGGAGTTGGCGCATGTGTGTTGACAGCCGAGCCATCAACAAAATCACCATAAAATACAGGTTTCCTATACCACGGTTGGACGATATGCTGGACATGCTAGAGGGTGCAAAAATATTCTCTAAATTGGACCTAAGGAGCGGCTACCATCAGATTCGAATACGGTCGGGTGATGAGTGGAAAACAGCCTTTAAAACCAAGGAAGGATTATACGAATGGATGGTCATGCCCTTCGGGCTTTCGAATGCGCCTAGCACATTTATGAGATTGATGAACCAAGTTCTGAAACCTTTCATTGGGCGGTTCGTTGTGGTTTACTTCGATGATATTTTGATATACAGTCAAGACGAAACCACCCATATGGAACACCTCAAGAAGGTCCTTCAAGTGCTCACTAAAAATAAACTGTATCTCAATTTAAAAAAGTGCAGCTTCATGACTGATAGCCTATTGTTTCTGGGTTTTGTTGTCACATCCACGGGCATTCGGGTGGATGAGGAAAAGGTGAAGGCAATCAGAGAATGGCCGGTTCCTACAAATATTCACGAAGTGCGAAGTTTTCATGGACTGGCGACTATCATCGGTTCGTGAAAAATTTCAGTACCATTGTGTCACCAATCACAGATTGCATGAAGAAAGGGCAGTTTCAGTGGACTGACGAAGCCGACAGGAGCTTTGCCGAAATCAAGTGCAGACTATCCACGACCCCAGTTCTTGTACTTCCCAACTTCGACAAACTGTTTGAAGTCGAATGTGATGCTTCATATGTCGGAATTGGGGGAGTTTTGTCTCAAGAAGGTAGGCTGCTAGCCTTCTACAGTGAGAAACTTAGCGATGCACGTAAGAAGTGGTTTACGTATGAGATCGAATTGTACGTGGTGGTCCAGGCACTGCGTTGATTCAAAGGGAATTCATACTTTATACGGACCATCAAGCTCTCAAATTCATTAATAGTCAAGCTAATATTAACTGTGTGCATGCTAGATGGATCTCATTTTTGCAGGAATTCACGTTCGTACTAAAATATAAGTCAGGGCAATATAACAAAGTAGCTAATGCACTGAGTCACCATGCAACTTTGTTAGTCACTATGAGCAATGAGGTTGTCGGGTTCGAGCACCTTAAAGACATATATGCCGATGATGACGACTTCAAAGACGCATGGGTTAAATGCCAAGAAGGTCACCCCGGCGACTTACATATGCAAGACAAGTTCCTTTTCAAGGGAAATCGACTGTGCATCCCAAACAGTTCGCTAAGGGAACAAATAATCTAAGAGCTACATGGAAGTGGCCTCAGGGGACACCTTGGGAGAGACAAGACACGAACACTTGTGGAAGAACGGTATTACTGGCCGCAATTGGTACGTGATGTGGGAAAGGCAGTCCAACATTGTTCTATTTGTCAGACTTCTAAGGGACAATCTCATAATACGGGCCTTTACACTCCGTTACCCGTGCCTGACGGCCCTTGGGAGGATTTATATATGGATTTCGTGCTTGGTCTCTCACAAACACAACACGACATGAATTCGGTGTTCGGGGTAGTAGATCGTTTCTCCAAGATGGCGCACTTTATTCCATGCAAGAAGCCTCTCGATGCAATACACGTGGCGAATCTATTTTTCAGAAAAATTGTGCGGCTACACGGGGTTCCCAAGACTATTACTTCTGACCGTGACACGAAGTTCATAAGCCACTTTTGGCGGACTTTTTGGACTCGATTTGATACATGACTTCAGTTCAGCAACGCCTACCACCCACAGACTGACGGTCAAACTGAGGTTGTAAATCGCACGTTGGGAAACCTCCTTCGATGTATTTCAGGAGAAAAACTGAAGCAGTGAGATTTGGCCTTGTCTCAAGCGGAGTTTGCATTCAATAACATGGTGAACCGCTCGACAGGAAAATCCCCATTCCAGGTTATTTATGGACGAGTACCTCGCCACACACTAGACTTAGTCCCTCTGCCCAAGCTCCCAGGTATGAGCATTGCAGCAGAACATATGGCTGACAAAATCATAGGCATTCATGCGGAGGTACAAACCAAGCTACATGCCTCGAACGAAAAGTACAAGGAGCAAGCGGACAAGCATCGGCGACAAAAAGTGTTCGAGGTGGGCGACCAAGTAATGGTCCATCTGCGCAAAGAACGATTTCCGACCGGAACGTACAACAAGTTGAAGAATAAAAAAATTGGACTGGTACCAATCATCCGAAAGATCAATGACAACGCTTATGTTGTTGATCTTCCAGATGACATGGCAATCTCACGGACTTTTAACGTCGCGGACTTGTTCGAGTATCATGAACCAGCGCATGATGAGAACTCGAGGACGAGTTCTTTTGAAGTGGAGGGGACTGATGTAGAGCGGGTCGCGGACAGTTTCATGGCCAAGATGGATCGAGGAAGGCCTGGAGGCAGAAATGATCCGGACCATCGGACCTTAGATCGGGCGTATCTCGCAATCCAAAATTAACGGAAAATATATGATTTTGGGGTGAACGAGCTACTTTAGGGCCCGGAATTGCGAAAAACCCCTTGATTGCGGTCGTTTCCTGTTTTAATTTCGTTTTTACTATAAATAGTAAGTTTTAGTTTGATTGAACTCTTCATCCGTTGGGCTTTAGGAGTTGCGCCCAACGTGAAAAGAGCTTAGAATAATTAGGGAACGGTTTGGTGAAGCCAAATAGGACACTTACTATTTTTGGCCGAAAACCTTGCGACTAGTAAACATCACGATCGTCTATAAATAGTAAGTTTACTATTTATAGTAAGTCACGGATTCTAGGAGTTTGAGTTGTAGTTTGATTATGATTTCTTTCCCATTGCTTGATACCCTTATTTAAAGGGTTGTAAACTCGTTTTTAATAATTCATCAATCAATTTCGAATTTATTAGAATTTATTTCTATTTTCTGCTTTCTTTCCTCGTGGATTCGAGAAGTCTCTGTGAGGAGTCCAGAGAAGTTTTGTGGATTCGGAATAGTTATCCTCTTGAGGAAGACGGTGCTCGACCTCACGTCCTCCCTGCTGCTTCCTGTGGTGTGGCCCATTTGAACTTTGAATATGTCTTATCTTTGAGCCCATGAGAGAAAATGAGATGGAAAAATGCATAGACGGTGTGGATAAAATCCATGCATCATGGCTAAGTATGAAAAAAATTAGGTTGACCTGTGTTTAGTTGGGCTACATAAAAGGAAACATTTGCAAGAAAGATGTCCACCCTTATTACTACATGGCTTATTAGATAACACACCAATATTTAGGCATGGGGCCTAGGAATCAGGCCCATCCATAATTCAAGTGGGCCACACAAAGGAAAACGGTTTGGATGGTGAGCCTTGCCATGTATATTGTTTCCAAACGTGTCACCCACTTGAATCATCGATGGGGCTAATTTTGAGACCATGGACCTAACCTGGTGTGACCCACCAAGTGGTTTGGTAGATTTTACATCAACACCAATGGAGAGCCCACCCAAATCGCTGACCCATTTCTAAAAATTCATGTGAAATAATTCTTCTCCCTCGTGTGTGTGTGTGTGTGTGCGCGCACGCGCGTGACATAACTCTCCTCGAGAGGCCTATCATTTATATTCTACGGAGCCCACCACAATATGTAGGTGAGATTCACTTTGGCCTTAAATGTGTAATCCTATGTTAGGCTCATGACCAAAAGACCAGGCCCGTGATTAAGGTGGACCACACCAAGGGAAATAATTGAGAGAGAGACGTCTACCATTGATATTTACAAGGTCCCCTGTGATGATTATATAGAATCCACTCCCACCATTAAATACCATACCAAAACTTAGGCATGAGGCCCAAAGATCAGCCCCATCCGTTATTTAGGTGGGACATGAAATTACGTGGATTACATACCACAATATGTGGAAGCTTAGTGGAGCTAAATCTTAGAGGGGGTGACTAAGACCATTTAAAAATTTATTTTCTAATTAATTAGCTTACCAATTATGAATAATTAAGGCATAAGGGTCCAATTCTCATAAACCAATATTAATATAAATAATTGAGCAACTAGTCTATATGTTAGAGATAGTGATCTTGTGTGTGCTTACAAGTTAACTACCTAACATACGATCCAATTTAAGTATTAATATAATTTGACTAATCAAACACATAAGCATGAATAGAATTGCAAATAATTAATAATCGCAAACACAAGAATGTATAGAGGTTCGGCCAATTGCCTACTTCACTCCTGGCAAACGCACTCTCGTCGAGTGTACTAGATTTCACTATCTTAGGAGTTTTCAATAGGTTCACCCTTAACCTTTACAAATATACACTCCTGCTGGAGGCTCCTACAGAAACTTACACATGTACACCCTTATCGGAAGCCTACACAAGGACATAAAACATGTACACTCCCTTCGAAGGCTTACACAAGGACCAAAGACACTGCACTTCATTCGGAGGCCTACACAAAGACTTACACATATACTTACCCATTTTAGTGGCGATACAGTCTTACACAAGAACCTATGTGAGTTTGGGTCACAAACTTTATACTCGAACATACACAAGGAAAGATTATGTAAACTTTTACAATTGATAACCTTACTTGTCGGATTGTGCTCCTTTGATGTGCCTTCTTAAGATGCTTCTTCAATCCTCTCCCATGCTTGAATCATCTTCTCATTTGCTCCATCGATCATTGATGCAGATGGTTCAGCTCATACAATTAATCACCTTGCATTTGATGATCCAATGAGGATACCAATGTAATGGGAGAGAGGTTGAATCTCTTACAACTATGAGATAGTTGGTTCCAATTGGGGATTCACCTAGATGGGCATTATAGAGGTTAAAAGATAAAGGATTTACCCATTGGATTGGTGTTATCTTTTTAAAAATGCAAGATGTCATATTCTTCATCAAATGGAGCTTGGAATGCTCATTAGAGTGACTAATCACAATGAAGAAGGTATGGATCTCTTTGAGTGAAAGCCTATGAGTGTTGGAAAGTATTGAGACATACTATAGCTTCTAATTTACTCAAAACCATCATTTGCAAAAAGATCCAGTTGCTAAATTTATAGAAAAAGCCTTTAACGGATCTATAACAGCTAGCTTCGATCAATTGAGTGACCCCTTCGATCGATTGAGCAACCCCTTCAATTGATCGAACTTGGTTTGATAAAAAGGCAGAAAGCTCACTAGATATTTTTGCACACTTTTGATCGATCGAGATTCATATGTCAATCAATTAAGGTTTCTACGAAATAATGCAAAAAGCTTACTAGATGATTTAGCACACCTTCGATCAAGCGAGCGAAGGGCCTTCAATCTATCGAGACTGATCGAGGATTTACTTGATTAATTGAGGATCGATTGAACTTGTACATATAGTTTATTTTTCTTTTTCACATGATCCAGCTGACACAAACCTAATAACTAAGAGTTTTTCTATATGGATCAAGTCATCTAGGGTAGGTTGTTTTAAACCTAAAGGAGTCTAGAGTTAGAATTACCATTGCAGCTCATGATTTGCATGTTGTTTTTTGCTTTGATACTTTAAGTCTTTGAATCTCCAGTCTTTAATGTTTTTCTATGGAGGCTCAACCGACTCAAGATACCTAACTCAAGTCATTGACAAAACTGAGGTACTAACAATCTCTCCATTTGTCAATTATGTGACAAAACTAACATATACATTATCATGGTTCATACCAATGACAAACCAAAACAACTCAAAAATATTAAATGTCAATTACAAAGATTTTCAACTCAAATACAACAATAACAATTTGAATTTATCAACTACATAAATATAATCACAAGGAAATTCAATACCATACCAAAGTGTACCAATTGAACACATGTATGAATCAATATAATCCAACAAACATCAACACAATCTGATGTATATCAACACATGTATAATTTAATATAATTAAATTCACATCAAAAGATTTTGATCCATATCAACATTTCTTAACATTCGACATCAAAGAGTTCTAATATTATAAATTTCACATCATTTAAGTAGGGGTGTACACGAACCGAGTTAGCTTGGTTAGCTCGCCTGACTCGACTCGAAAAAGCTTGATTCAAAACTATGGTCGAGCCAAGTCGAGTTGATTTTTTGAGGTCGAAAAAATTTCGAACTGAGTTCGAGCTTACCCAAGCTCAAATCAACTCAGATTGATCCCCAACCCGAATTGAACTCAAATCGAATTAGTTCGATGACTCGGTTACTTTGATATTGATGTTGCTCACCAAGTGTTTAATGAAATGACTCAATGAAGCGTCGGCTAGTGGCAAGGAATGTATGTATATAAAACAAATGCCATTTTTATCACGCCCCAGACTCGGTAACCGGACTCACAAGGAACCCGATGGCTGGTTCTGGCCGCAACAGCCTCCGTAGTACCCCATTCTCGGCTCTTGAGACAGGTTCCGATCCTAGGATCCTACAAGGAGGATTTCCATAATAGTATAATCATTTTCGATGCGAGCATCCCCTAGATCACAGCAAGTACATCTGGAAATAACAAAAGATACACATCACAAAATCCACTAAGAATTTGAACTTTTACAAGTTTACATCATGTTCAAAAGAACACACATAAGATAATAGGAAAAGAGAGAGAAATCAGCAACACTGGGGCCCTCAAGCTCGACATTACTCCAAGCTCTGTTGCTACGACGCCTGCCTAGAGTCTCCTGCACGCATCAATCGTGCATAAGCTTATAGAAGCTTAGAGGGTGGTGTAAGTGTGTGATAATGGTGCACAGAAGAATAGTAGGAGGTACAAGGAGAGAAACATGTTCAATGAGAATATCACTAGCCTTACGAAGGCATATCATGAATACCATGCAATAGGTACTGGGCGCCATACCAAGGCAATGCATGAAAGGCTTATACGGCCAATGCTAATGCGATGCAAGTAATGTCAGTGCTCAAATCCAAACCACATGTCAAGTACGTTTCCAATCATAAGGTAATCACCGGGGTCCATTACACTGCTAAATGACTGCCGCTCTACAGACCAACACAGTCAAACGAGCGTAAGAGACCTCACTACCTGCCCGTGGACAGCCAATCACCAATAAGACTTGAAGGTAGCGGACCCATTTCATGACCTAGTCAGACTCAGCCTAATAATGCACTCCTTCACAAGCGGATAAGGCCACATCCTTGTCCAACCGACTATACGACTGTGGGAGTCGCGGCCTAACGGTATAAGGCCCTCGTGCACTCATAGTTTCTACTCGGTCACGGTGTTGGGGCATTTCCTTGGTACCATGGAAGTTTTGGAAATTTCACCCATAGGCATCCTATGCACCCAGTATGCTCAAGTAATATTTTCGGTGTCCACACATACGGTCATCCACGAATATACCTATGGAGGCAAGGCCCTAGTGAAGCAAGGGCGATATCACCATGAAATGCGATGACAATGCATGAGTCACAGATACAAATCATACACTAGCTGCAGGTACACAATGTGCATGAGGGGAGAAACTCCATCCATTAATGACCACCACACGATGCAATCAATTCATATAGATGATGTATATGGGTCATAAAAAATGTAAGTGTGCTACCTGTGGAATATGGAATCCTCCATCCTAAGGAGGGTCAAAGTCTAGGCACATGGACATGCATTCTAAGAAGAAGAGAAGTCCTCTAGTAGGGGCCTAGTAATTTGGGATGGCCCACAAGCTTAAGAGAGAGCCATGGCCCTAAAGAGGGACGGTCCTAGCCAACCCAAGGTCGGCCTTTAACCACCTATAAAGGCCTCTATAGGCCTACCTAGGGCCACCAAGGAGGACATCCAACCTCAACTAGGTCCCAAAAAGGTAGCCCGCTATGCAAATGATAAGAGATCTACGGTTTAAGCAATGTATAGTCTAATGGGCCATACCCTAAGCCCAAATCATAGGCCACGAAGTGGGCCCTCAAGTGAGGTTTGGGCCCAACCATAAGGATCATGAGTTCACTCATTGTGGTGGGCCTAATGGGCAGCCCATTATCCTAACATATGGGAAATCCTTATATTTAACACAAGTAAGTTGGGCCTCACATCTCGGCCCAAGTATGGATTTATTATAGTGGGCAAGCAAGGGCCCAACTACTTGAGTATTTGGCCCATAAGACCCATCACAATGACGTGGTAAATATAGGACCCAAGGTTCCAACGGGCCTATCAAAAGTTCCAGCCTAACCAAGGCTATAAGACCCATTAACTAGAAGACTAGTCTGAGAAGAATCCAATTGGAATGGGCCCTTAATCATGCACTAATTAAGCCCAAAAATAAAATTAAAATGGCAAGATAACTGACCCAAATCCTCCTCAAATCTAGTAGGCCATAATTCCCCAAAATATACATTTATGGGGTGGCAACATTAGGCCCATTGCTGAATTTCCAGCCCACCCGCTTTTTAGGTTTGTTGGAGTCCAGCAAATAAATTAATTTATAGTATTTATTTTCTGATGACCCACACACATCACTGTGGGCCCCACCAGATGAGAGAAAAATGTATAACACACACTAGGAGTGGGCCATGCTGCTGAAATACAGGCCCAACAATAGCCCAAGGTAGGGGCGTCCCATGGTGGGTAGTCCTACGGGCCTAGGTATTTGGCTCAAAACTGACTCAAATTTGTAGGCCATACCACAGTCAGCTCGAATGTCTGTTGGGTCTGAAATTTTGTAGAGTGACACTTACATGAGTGGGCCAGACCCCTACAAAATTTCAGAATTTTTGGATATTCTTAAGTATTTTAATTAATTTAAATAAAATAGTTTGTCTAGAAAATCGGACTGACCTGGATGTCCCAACGTAGTGGGCCAATCCAGCCCTTGTCACGGAGTGCAAAGGGGTCCATTGGCCCCAAAAATTGGTAGGTAGGTCCCACCATGGGTGTAACATATCTCCACAAAATTTCATAATTTTAGGATACTCAGAAGTATTTTAATTAATTTGAAGAACACAATCTGTCCAGGGTAAAATATTTCTAGAATATAATTGTCCTGAATTTGGGCCATCCAATGGGTGGGTTGTGGGCCTCCAAAATCCATGAAATTTGGTCCTAAGGTCCTTCATCAAGCCTAAAATAAGGTGGAAACTAGAAATATGGCCCACCTTCTTAGAACATATTTTTAAAATTTTATTTTTTATGGGACTATGCTGCTGGACTGCACAACAGAAAATTCTGGCAGTCCAATATGTTGGCCCACCCTTTTGGATGCCCAAATGGGATCCCTTAGCCCTGAAATTGTGCAGGTAGGTCCTACCATGGGCGAGACACCTCCCTAAAAAAATTTAAAATTTTTGGGATAGTAAAAATATTTTATTTAACTCCTGCAATTTATGGACAGCAGGGTTGTAAATAAAATTCTGCTACTACAAAAAAAAAATGTTGCTG
Organism: Magnolia sinica; assembly: GCF_029962835.1. NCBI lineage: Eukaryota > Viridiplantae > Streptophyta > Magnoliopsida > Magnoliales > Magnoliaceae > Magnolia > Magnolia sinica. Next base: position 5,929,183 of record NC_080573.1, on the reverse strand, counting down.
GTCCCATCTTGCACACCCAATGGGGTGGGCCCAGGCCTGCCAAATAAAATTGGAAATGGGTGGATTTCATGCACCCATATATGGACAACAAATGAGGCCCACCAGAGTTGCCCACTATCCCCAAAACTAAGATGATACTGAGTAATTTCTGCATGTAGGATTGCTGGACAATCCAAAAAATTTGGACCATCCAGCCCTCTTGGGCCCACTCCATGGAGCTCAAATCAAGGGTGGATGGTGTGGGCTCCATCCTACATCAAGGTGGGGTCCACACCTCAGAGAATATCAAAAAAATCTGGAAGCAAGGCATTGTGAACAGGCCTTGCAACAATATACAAAACCATACAACAATGGGCCTGAAATCTGGACAGCAACATGTTGCTATCCATTTCCAGCCCATTGTAAAATAAATGGAGGGATTAAAGCTTAGATTCAACAAAATGGGGTCCACCTAGATGGGCCATATATACTCCAGACCCAAGCCCCTTACAAAATCAACCAAGAAATCAGGCCGCAGTGGCCATCCAACCCATGTAAATTGGATAGGCCTGGACGTCCCAAAAATCTGGACGGTCTGGAATTTATGGACACATCGGTGGGCCACATACATCAGGGACAAATGAGGGAAGGAGAGAGAGAGAGAGAGAGAGAGAGAGAGAGAGAGAGAGAGTCACGGCCATAGGGAAGACTCCGCCACAATGAGTCCTCCACAACAATCACAACTACATTTACATGATCATGGGTCCCATGCAAGCATGGGCCTTTATAAAAATCAGGAATCTGAGGTGGGGATACCATCTCCACCATGGATCTAGGGTCTAGGTGACCCACAAACCTGTAAATCAAAGGGAAATCTCATGATGGAGTCCATGGAGAATGGCCCCATCATGGCAATCATGCATGCATAAAGTTAGTTGTTGGCCACACTCATGGAGTTATATAGGACCTCCACCATTGATTGGTGGGTCTTACACACTCCTAATCAAATGAAAAAGGTTCATGCACGAATAAAGGAAAGAGACTAATCTTATGGATTACCCACCTCAAAACTTCTTTTCCTTTCTCCACACTAGAGATCTGTAACAACATAGGAGAGGTTTTAATGGGTAAGATGAGATTTGGAGGGCTAGATTTGGAGGGTTTTTGGGTGAAAGGGGCTGGAGAGAAAGCTCTCTCTCATGGAAGTCCAAGAGGCTTAGAGAAGAGAATGAGATAAAAGAGAGAGAAGAGAGAAAGAAATGGTAGCTAGGAATGAAATGATTAGTTTTTTTTTTTTTAGAAGATGAGAGCATGCTAACAATCATGACAAGCAAGTCATGCTCTAGGTTAGGTAGGGATGACATCATGCTAGACTAGGGTGGCTATAGGCTAGCTTGTATCTTACATGGGGAATGAGGAATACTAGAGTGGGCCCACATGGGAGGACGTATAACAAGGATAAAGTGGGTCCCACATCATGATCAAGGGTCCAAAAATTGCTCGGCCTACATCTTTTGATTTATAACTCGAATTGATACACGAGACGCGACGTTGGAACCGGGGCGTCGATGCGGTTGCAACAGTGCAGGTTTCGGGTCGATCCGGGTCGAGTTTATATGATGAGACTTAAGGAAGATAGCAAGTGCTAACTGAAAGTCGCGGGTCGCCGAAATTCAATCGGTTGGACTACGTGATGTAGAGCGGGTCGCGGACAGTTACATGGCCAAGATGGATCAGAAAAGGCCCGGTCGACGACAGAAGTGATCCAGACCATCAAACCTTAAATCAGGCGTATCTTGCAATCCGGAATGAGTTATCTGACGTAAAATATATGATTTTGGGGTAGAACGAGCTACTGAAGCCAACCAACCCGCTATGCCAGGTTGCGCAGCCCGGAATTGCGAAAAACCCCTGGATCGATGGTCGTTTCCCCGTTTTAATTTCGTTTTTTCTATAAATAGCAAGTTTTAGTTTGATTATAACTCTTCATCCGTCGGGCTTTAGGAGTTGCGCCCAACGTGAAAAGAGCTTAGAATAATTAGGAGAACGGTTTGGTGAAGCCAAATAGGACACTTACTATTTTTGGCCGAAAACCTTGCGCACTAGTAGACATCACGACCATCTATAAATAGTAAGTTTACTATTTATAGTAAGTCGCGGATTCTAAGAGTTTGAGTTGTAGTTTGATTCTAATTTCTTTCTCATTGCTTGGTACCCCTATTTAAAGGGTTGTGAACTCGTTTTTATTCATCAATTAATCAATTTCGAATTTATTAGAATTTATTTCTATTTTTTCTGCTTTCTTCCCTCGTGGATTCGAGAAGTCTCTGTGAGGAGTCCAGAGAAGCTCCTTGGATTCGAAGTAGTTATCCTTATCACGTTCATCCCTGCGTCAATTGGTATCAAAGTGAGAATTCCCCTCGGGCCGATGGCAAAGAACGAAGGTATGAATCAAAATCCTATGGACAGTGATCCAAGGATTCGTTATCTTCGGAAAAAATGGAAGCTTTCCACCAGGAGAGTCAGTTGACCATGCAAGGGCTGCAGGCAACCCTCAACAATATTGCGGATGTGTTAATTCCACCCCGAGCCCTAGATGATGCTCAACTGCCCATGGTTGTTGTACGGCACAACCCCGATTTCCGTAGAGCACTAACAATGGTGAATTGTAGGGCTATACCAGATAAAGCGAGTTTTAGCGACAAGGACCTCAATGATGGCATTGCCCGATGACCAGTCCATGGAGAAGATCATCTAGATTGTGTTAAAAGAGACTATCGAGGTAAGGCCGAACTTCCTAGTTTTAATGGATTGTTATGTATAAAAGAGTTTCTCGATTGACTAGTTGAAGTAGAGAGATATTTTGATTACATGGACGTGCCAGATCATAAAAGGGTAAAATTGGTAGCGTTTAAATTAAAATCTGGTGCTTCTGCATGGTGGGAACAATTACAACTCTCACGAGCTCGCCAGAACAAGGCGCCCATCTCATCATGGCCACGGATGAGACGTCTTCTTCGATCTCGATTTCTCCCCAGTGATTATGAGCAGATATTATTCCAGCAATATCAAAATTGCAAGCAAGGAAATCGAATAGTCATAGATTACACCGAAGAATTTCAACGGCTGGCTACACGAAACGATCTATCAGAATCTGAGTCACAGAAGGTGGCACGATTTATAGGTGGGTTGCGACCGATAATTCAGGACCGAGTTCAGATGTACCCAGTCGGGACTGTGGATGAAGCAGTTCAATTGGCGGGTAGGGCAGAAACACAACTTGCAAGAGCTCCTGCTCGTCCATATCCTTCAACTCGACCCCCCATGACGGGTCCCACGCAGGATCCAGTGCTGCCACGAGGAAAAGACCCAGTACCTCAACTTCCTACAACCGCAAACCGTGATACGGGGAGCGGCTCATCCAGGCCTCAACGTGCAGCACCTACAACAGCGAGTCCGAGTAGGATTCCAAATCCTTATGCTCGGCCAAGGTCAAACAATTGTTATCGCTGTAGCCAACTAGGCCACTTATCAAACACTTATCCTCAACGTCGCGTAACACACTTGACTATAAACGAAGGGGGCACTGAAGATGAGGCCGCAGAAGAAGACCATCGCTTTGATGAACATGAACAAATCACTGAAGAAATAGCAGGTGGCGATGAAATGACGGGCGAGGATCGTGGCGAATTTCTAGTTGTGAGGCGATTGTTGTATGCCCCACGAAAGGAATTACATCCACAACGACACAATATATTTCGTACTCGGTGCACCGTCAATGGAAAGGTCTGTGATGTGATCATAGACAGTGGTAGTAGCGAGAACATCGTCTCAAGAGTGATGGTGGACAAGTTGCGGCTACCAACGATGAAACATCCTTTCCCGTACTCAATTGGCTGGATAAAAAAGGTGAATGAGACCAAGGTAACTGAACAATGTACTATCTCGTTTTCAATTGGCAAAATTTATAAGGATCAAATACTTTGTGACGTGGTCAATATGGAAGCTTGTCATATGCTACTCGGTCAACCCTGGCAGTCGGACCGTGATGCGACCCATCGTGGAAGAGACAATGTTTACATATTTATCAAGGATAATCGAAAAATAATCCTTGCCCTTATGGCACCAGAGAACCACCCTGAAGCCTCTGAAGTGGATGAGAGTTCCCTCTTGACCATTCGGAATTTCATGTAGGAATTCAAGAAAACCGGCAAGGTATACGCCGTAGTGGTGAAGAGCGAGGACGAGGAACCCTTAAACATCCCTCCAAGTTTAAGATTATTGTTAAACGAATTCAAAGAAGTTTGGCTTAAGAATTTACCTGATGAATTTTTCCCATGAGGGACATCCAACATCACATAAACCTCATCCCTGGGGCTAGCCTGCCCAACCGCCCTCATTATCGAATAAGTCCGAATGAGTGTAAGATACTTCAGGGGCAAGTGGAGGAATTGATCCGTAAGGGTCTCTTGAGAGAGCATGAGCCCATGTGCCGTACCAGCATTATTAACGCCAAAAAAATATGGAAGCTGGCGCATGTGTGTCGACAGCCGGACAATCAGTAAAATTATCATCAAGTATCGGTTCCCAATACCACAGTTGGACGACATGCTCGATATGTTAGAAGGGGCTAGGTGTTCTCTAAACTAGATCTAAGGAGCGGGTACCATCAGATTCGTATTCGACCCGGTGATGAGTGGAAAACGACATTCAAGACCAAGGAAGGGTTATATGAGTGGCTGGTCATGCCCTTCAGCCTATCGAACGTACTAAGTACTTTTATACGTTGGATGAATCAAGTTCTAAAACCGTTCACTGGCTTATTTGTTGTAGTATATTTTGATGACATATTGATATATAACTAGGATGAGGCGGAGCACAAGAAACATCTCAGGCAGGTGCTACATGTCCTACAACTTAACAAGTTGTACCTCAACTTGAAGAAGTGTAGTTTTTTAACTGACAGCCTATTGTTTCTAGGATTTGTTGTAACGTCCACAGGCATTCGTGTGGACGATGAAAAGGTGCGAGCTATTAGGGAATGGCCGATCCCGACAAACATTCATGAGGTGAGGAGTTTTCACGGGTTGGCGACTTTCTATCGTCGATTTGTGCAAGATTTTAGCACCATAGTCGCGCCTATAACAGATTGCATGAAAAAAGGACCGTTCCAGTGGACCGATAAAGCTGATAAGAGCTTTCATGAGATCAAGCATCGTTTGTCTACAACACCAGTCTTGGTGCTTCCTAATTTCAACAAATTGTTTGAGGTTGAGTGTGACGCTTCATACGTCGGAATTGGAGGAGTATTATCACATGAAGGCAGGCCGGTAGCCTTCTATAGCGAGAAGCTCAGCGAGGCCTGAAAGAAGTGGTCGACTTATGAGCTTGAGTTGTGTGCGCATCGCGACATTGGCGGCATTATCTGATTCAAAGAGAGTTTGTTTTGTACACTGACCATCAAGCATTAAAGTTTATTAATAGTCAGACTAACGTGAATCGTGTGCATGCTAGATGGGTTGCGTTTTTACAGGAATTCATGTTCGTTCTGAAGCACAAGTCAGGGCAGCAGAACAAGGTGGCTGATGCACTTAGCTGTCGTGCATCACAACTAGTTACAATAAGCAACGAGGTAGTCGGCTTCGACTGTCTCAAGGAGCTGTATGCCGAGGATGAGGACTTCAAAGATTCTTGGATAAAGTGTCAAGAAGGTCACCCCAGTTGCCTTCATATATAGGACGATTTTTTCTTCAAAGGGAATTGATTGTGCATCCCCCAGAGTTCTCTGAGGGAGCAGATTATTCAGGAGCTACATGGAGGTGGCCTTGGTGGACACCTGGGGCGAGACAAGACGCGAGCTCTTGTGGAAGAGCGGTATTACTAGCCGCAGTTAGTACGCGATGTGGGAAAAGCCATACAACGTTGTCATGTTTGTCAAACCTCCAAGGGACAATCTTTGAATACGGGCCTCTACACCCCGTTACCTGTGCCTAACGGTCCTTGGAAGGATTTATCAATGGACTTCGTGCTTGGTCTCCCACGAACACAACGTGACATGGATTCGGTGTTCGTGGTGGTAAATCGTTTCTCAAAGATGGCGCACTTTATCCCATGCAAGAAGATCCTCGATGCAACATACGTGGTGAATTTATTTTTCAGGAAGGTCGTTCGGCTACACAAGGTCCCTAAGACCATTACTTTTGATCATGACACGAAGTTCATTAGCCACTTTTGGCGGACTTTATGGAATCGGTTCGATACACAACTTCAATTCAGTAGTGCTTACCACCCATAGACTGATGGGCAGACCGAAGTTATGAATCGCACGTTGGGAAACCTCCTTCGCTGTATTTCAGGAGAAAAATCGAAGCAGTGAGACTTGGCGTTGTCTCAAGCAGAGTTTGCATTCAACAATATGGTGAACCGCTTGACAGGGAGATCACCGTTCCAGATTATTTACGGACGAGTGCCTCGCCACACACTTGACTTGGTCCCTCTGCCCAAGCACCTAGGCACGAGCATTGCAGCAGAACATATGGCAGATAAGATTATGGGCATCCATGCAGAAGTGCAGACCAAGCTACATGCCTCGAACGAGAAGTACAAGGAACAAGCGGACAAGCATTGGCGATAAAAAGTGTTCGATGTAGGCGACCGCGTTATGGTCCATTTGCGCAAAGAGAGATTTTCAACCGGGACGTACAACAAGTTGAAAAATAAGAAGATTGAACCGGTACCAATCATCCGAAAGATCAATGACAACGCTTATGTTGTTGATCTCCCAGATGACATGGCAATCTCACGGACTTTCAATGTCACGGACCTAACCGAGTATCATGAACCAGAGCATGACGAGAACTCAAGGACGAGTTCTTTTGAAGTGGAGGAGACTGATGTAGAGCGGGTCGCGGACAGTTACATGGCCAAGATGGATCAGAAAAGGCCCGGTCGATAAGTGATCCGGACCATCGAACCTTAAATCGGGCGTATCTTGCAATCCGAATGAGTTATCGACGTAAAATATATGATTTTGGGGTAGAATGAGCCACTTTAGCCAACCAACACGCTACGTCGGGTTGCGCAACTGGAATTGCGAAAAACCCCTGGATCGATGGTCGTTTCTCCGTTTTTAATTTCGCTTTTTCTATAAATAGTAAGTTTTAGTTTGATTATAACTCTTCATCCGTCGGGCTTTAGGAGTTGCGCCCAACGTGAAAAGAGCTTAGAATAATTAGGAGAACGGTTTGGTGAAGCCAAATAGGACACTTACTATTTTTGGCAGAAAATCTTGCGCACTAGTAGACATCACGACCGTCTATAAATAGTAAGTTTACTATTTATAGTAAGTCGCGGATTCTAAGAGTTTGAGTTGTAGTTTGATTCTAATTTCTTTCCCATTGCTTGGTACCCCTATTTAAAGGGTTGTGAACTCGTTTTTATTCATCAATTAATCAATTTCAAATTTATTAGAATTTATTTCTATTTTCTGCTTTCTTTCCTCGTGGATTCGAGAAGTCTCTGTGAGGAGTCCAGAGAAGCTCCGTGGATTCGGAGCAGTTATCCTCATCACGTTCATCCCTGCGTCACTACGGGACTAAGATGAACGAGATACATACTTACACAGACACATGCACACATGCGAACTCGGGTCGGGTCTCACAACCTTTCCTTAATTTTGATGTTGCCTATAAGGTGTTTGATGAAATACTTGTAAATAGCTACAACTGTTTTACATACAGTGAAAAATTAAAAGTGCATTGCATGTGCTTATGAAAATGCCATAGAGGCTTGATTTTGGCTCGAACTGGCTTGAGTTGCTGACCAAATTGAGTCGAGCTGGCTAGTCAGGCTTGAGGACCGAGCCGATCCGAGTTCGAGCTGGGGTCAGCTAGTGGCCGAGCCGAGTCGAGCTGAGGCCAAGTCGACTCGATTCGACTAGGTGTACACCTCTACATTTAAGTATATTCATTAAGCTTATTATTAACTAAAGAGCAAATAGAAACATTTAAAATGTAGGTAGAAGCTTAAGGGTAGATATTCACCTTAGAGTAAAAAAACATTAATTCAGATGCGGCCATAGCGTCAAAAATTTTAGGAAAACACTCCAAACCCCAATTCATGACAATTTCATTGTTTGTAACGTGAATTCTAATCTAATTAAATTTTAATTAATGGTTAAGGGTTTTACCTAACTCAATTTGAGCAAATCGTAACTCGATTCGACGAATCGAGAATTAGAATTTGTGTACCATGGCATCCATATGGGGCTACACCCAAATATGGCTTTTGCAATAACATGAGTCATTCCTAATCAATTGTCGGGACTCTAAATCCTAACATAAACAAACGCTAGAGTTAAGGTTTCTGAGAAATAATAAAAATGAAAAGGAGATTCTAACCTTAATAGCTAAAAAATGTAGGAAACGAAAGAAAAAGTTAAAAGTAATTGAATATTTAATTTGGGGGGGTTAGGTTGAGTTGGGTGCAGGTTGGGTGTTGGGTTCGGTCGAGTGAAGGTTGAGTGCTAGGTTTGGTTGGGTGTGGGTTGGATACTAGGTTGAGTAAGGTGTAGGTGTTGGGTTGGGTCAAATTAGGTGCTGGGTTGAGTCGAGTGTGGGTACTGGGTCGGGTTGAGTGTGGGTGTTGGGTCGGGTTAGGTTGGGTGCTAACAGATGGGTTGTGTTGGGTGTGGGAGTAGGTTTGACTCAAGGTAAGCTCGTCTCGACTTGATCCACTAGGTCGCTTCAAGCTCACTTTGAAAGGTTTGACAAACAAGTCAAGCTTCAATGTTAAGCTCGAAAGCAAGCTTGAGCTCGTGGAGAGCACATATTAGTCAAGCCAAGCTTGGCCCAGCTTGACTCGACTCGACTCGATATACATCCCTAAAGGGAATACTTACAATCAACCACAGGACAAGGCTACAAGGAGCCTTTATGAATGAAGAAATGTTTATATTGAAACATAAATAATTTAACATATGAGCATAGATTTAGATTACAGTTAAAGATTATCGCTAAAGATTATTAATACTCTTAAGATAGAGCTAAAGCTATGATAAGAAAAGATAACGTGTTTGGTTGGTATGAGACGATTTGTTCTATTGATTTATTATTATTATTATTATTTTTAATCTATACACTTCTCTGCTACGCAGATACCATACATTTGTTTCTATTCTTTACTTCAACCGTTATGACAGTTGAATCGTTGCCATGCCAATTTTTTAGATCCTTCTACCTCTTTATATTTTTCTAGCCATTCTTTCCCTTGATCGATTTTCGTCAACCATGCATTATCATCATATGACGTGTATTATGCAGCTCAGTAGCAACTCTCATTTCAAAAGTGCTTCAAATTTATTTAAAGATCTTTTGCATACTATTTCTTTTCCATAAGAAGCGTCATTCTTTGATTGACTATACCAAGAACCGTCTAAAATAGGTACAACAACAGTTGAAATGTATGGATATTGACACTCGATGACTAAACTTAGATATGGCACTTAGCCGTTACAGTTGGATGCTTGCTTAATTGGTTTTGCTCGTGGTTCTAAAACTTGTTGGCTGACTCTTAACTCAAATGAGTCGATTTAACTTCACGAGACTCGAACCAAGGAAACTCTATCACGAGTGAACCAGGAGCATAAACAGCTCCTAGCCGGGAAGGATGATAATTTTCACAACTAACAGACATAAGTTAGCAGTTAAGGGCGGGCAGCCCAGCCCAAGGAGCCATTTCTGCTTTGGGCCGGGCCTGGAATTAGTAGCATGGACCATGAGCTATGCTTGAGCATTGCATGCCCAGTCAACTGCTTTCTGGGATGGGCTTGGGCTCTAACCTAGCCCAGAATCAACTTGACATATATATATATCTTGTATCCTATAAATATACCATTCTAATAATCCATGCACCTTGAATGTAGACGGTTGATTTTATTCCTCAAAGTGCCTAATTTTTGTGCACATGTGGCCCATTTAATCAACGGACATACTAGGAATATTCAACTGGGAAATAGGGATTTTATCAAATTTTGACATGTGTTGAGCCCAGGCTCGGGCTTGGATCATCTTGTTAGCGCATATGTGCCTGGCGGGCTTGGGCCTTACTCTAAGCCACTTGGTTCTGCTGTCTGGCTCGCCTCCTTGCATGGCCTGCTTTGGAATTTGGAAAGGAGTCTCAAGGCCCGCAGGTTGGATCCAATATGTAGGCCTAGCCCGGATCAAGCCCAATTCTTTAGCTCATGGGCTGGGCTATACTTGGACTCTGTTCCTTGGGTCATGGATTGGCGTTTGACACCGTTCCGCAACCATTTGTTTGGTGGGAGTAAGTTATAGGGCTGAAAGTCGGGCGGGTTAGGTTGGGTTGGGTTGGTTAGTGCTCAACCCTAGCCCAACCTAAGATTCCTATATCTCAACTCTAACCCAACCCAACCTCGGGTTGAGAACTCAACCCAAAGCCCAACCCAAGCGGGCTATGTTTGGTTGGTCGGTTAGATATATGCTAATATTTTCATTATCACACTAGTCTATTATATTTTCAATACACATCTTATTTTTTGTACCTATAATTTAATTAATTATATATGCAGTTATTTATCATAAAGGAATTTATTTTTTTCTGAATAAATAAACTAAAATATAGGACAACTACACTTTAAAAAGCCGTATTGTGCATCAAGCAATCTATTTGCGAGAAAAATCTAGCATATCTTGTTAGCTTGAGTCATTGTAAACGACATGGACCAATAAAACCTGACGGCATTAGAATTTCCCATGCCTTTGACACAGACGATCCGCTCTCAATTATAATTAATTTATGAGGAACTTATATATTAATTGGGTTCAGGTTGGGTTGGGCAACTCAGACCTCAATTCGAGCCCAACCCAAGTTTTATCGGGTTGATTTTTCTATGAGCCAAGCCTGAGACCAAGCCCAATACATCCCACCCAAGCCCAACCCAATGTCGGGTCGATTATGGGCCGGTTGGGTTGAACCCTCCCAACTTTCAGCCCTAGTATGTTAGTGGTTGGCCAAGGGCGGATCCCATAAAAGGATGGTTCATATAATTGATTGCACCTTCTTTACTATAATTAATGCAGCATGTCCATCATCTTAGCCATTGATTCCATGGTTAGGATTATCCAATCAAAGTAATATTTGGGAATTAGAAAGACAAGCAAAGGTGGGTCCACCTGAGGTGCAAAAGAGCCTGATTATTAGGCCAAAGGATCTAAACAGTAAGATATTTGATAGAAAGGTCAGACATTGCAAATGTGTGCCTTAGTGGTCCGTGTGGCTAGGTTTGGATAGCCACGGCTCCAGGCATCGACCATCCACGGTGAGGCCCACCTTATAAACGGCTCGGATCTTTGCAATATGACTACATTAACGACAGATACAATCCCAACTTAAAAATAGAAATATACCCCTTTTTATTGTTGTATCAAAGGCAGGAAAAAAATTCAAGTCTTCCCATACCGTCAACTGTATCCACACGTGTGAATGATCTACCAGGTGGGTCCCCGCATGCACATATTCAGGATATTTGATCATGAAAACGATAGGAACCTCCATGAAATCACCATTCTAAAAAGAATAAATCTGGTACGCTCATTAGGTGGGCCAGGGCAAGCATGTTAGTGAGTTAGAACAACGGTCCGTTGATTTCAACGTATGGCCCACCTGATGAGTGGGCCGGCCCGATTCTTGTGCAAAGTCATACTCATGTGGCTCTTACCGTTTCTACCGTTTTAATAGTGCTGATGTCATGGACAAGTGGGGAGCGGATTAGGAGTTACCTGGGTACCCTTACCGTGTGGGGCCCACCTTACTGAATGTGTTGTATATCCAAGCGGTCCATCCGTGTTTTTAGATGATTTTAGGGCCTTATTCCAAAATTTAAGTAGATCAAAATCTCTCGTGGACCACACCACTAGAAAAGTAGTAAATGACGATTAAAATCATTTTATATGCCACGAAAGTTTCAATCAAGCTGATCTTGTATTTTCTCTTCATCCAGGTGTGTTTGACCTTATTAACGGGTTGGGTGTCAAATGAACATTACGGATCTGCTTACCGTGATCTCTGGGAAGTTTTTAATGCATTCAATCACAACTATTTCCTGAGGTGTGGTCTATATGAAATTTGAATCTGTTTAATTTTAGGAGCTTCTTCTAAAATGGGCTGGAAAAGCGGATGGACGGAGTGGATATTCACAAGTCATCAAGGTGGGCCCCACGGTAAGGTTGACACTTAACTCTGGTGGAAAGATGGTGCTGTACCATAAATTATTGTACGTCGCTTGCAGGTGATCTTAGATGGACGCCGATTGCATCCATACCTCCGCTGTCTCTAGCCACTGTGTGGGGCCCACCGTGATGCATCTGTCTATCTACTTCGTCCATCCTTTTTCTCATATCATATATGAGCCCCGAAATGAGACAGATCCAACTTTCAAGTGAACCACACCAAATAAGTAAGCTTGGGTTGCATTAAATGCAGAGCCATCTATGGTGCGGTCTTGAGCGTTGGATCTGCTCATTTTTTGGGTCAGACCTTAAAATGATATGAAAAAAGTGATGGACGGCCGGGATAAACAGATATACGATGTTGGGGCTGCTGGGGCATCAGTTCGTGGCCAGAGATGACGGGGTAGGACGCAATCCGCGTCCATCACAGATAGTGCTTTTGAACAGTTTCGGAGTTGGACGTAGGCCCGGATTAATTCACCATTCACAGTAGCAGGCCCGAGCCCGGCCCATTGACACCACTAATCACAGATCAGTTGTCCATGAAAAAGATAAAAGGGTACTTTAGTAAATTCAAATCTCAGCATGCGTTCGTAAATAATCTCAAATCAACGGTCCAAGTACTCAACTTCTCCTCCATACCCATACACGAATCTTCGACTGTCTAAAATCTCCCTCTCTCAATCTCTCCTTGAAGAACAAGAACGCAACAGAGATCTCCCTCTCTCAATCTCTCCTTGAAGAACAACAACGCAACAGATCTCTCTCTCTCTCTCTCGCAACAGGCAGAACATAAAAGAAAAGAAATAAAATACAGGGCGAGAGAGAGAGAGAGAGAGAGAGAGAGAGAGAGAGAGAGAGAGAGAGGGGAAAATGTCGAAGAAGAAAGCTTTCAGCGGCTCGACCATGACCCTGAAAGATTTCCATGGCGGTTCCATCCCTTCCGATCTCCCTCTCCCTTCCGCTCCTGGCGTGTATGTTCCTTCCTTTTTATTTACTTTTATATATTTCCACTTATATCCATCGCCTCAGATCTGAAAAGATTATAATCCCTTTTCTTTAACCTTTCTTTGTGTTTCTTCAATTTCCTTTTTTCAGTATCGTACGACCGTCCGATCGATCACCTTTCGACCGTCAGATCCCGACGCCGCCCTGGGGATCCAGCTCAATCGTCCGATCCGACCACCGATCCCGGCCCGGATCGTCGGGCCCCACCCGCACCTTCGACGAGAAGGCTTCTTTCCTCTCGGTTCCCCACATTGGTCGTAATTTCGATGAGGACGAACGAAAGCCGTTCGATGGCGGTGTTACCCGTCGTCCTGCAAGCGACGATTCCGTGCGGGACCCATTGATCGTCCGTCCGGATCCCAAGCCCGTCACCGCGCGGCAGGTGTCGACTGCGCCCGTTGTGCACTCCCAGCCGCCCGCCGTGGTGAAGCTAGCTGCAGGCCCGAACGCATGGGCGTCGAGGAGAGAGGCAGTGGAGCCCGCCCCACCGGCTGTGGTGGCGGCAGCAGCAGGGACGGCATCGGCCTGGAGTGGGCCGAGTGCAGTATCGAAGTTTGCGCAAGCTAGCGCGGTCGAGAAGATCTCATCAGGGAGGTGGCAGTCGAAGCCTGGGCAGGTCTATCACCAACCGCCGGATGTTGAAGTCATTAGATTTGTTGAGGCAGAGACGGAGACTCATGTTCGTTTTGGTAACAGTCAGATTGATGGTAGAATCGAATTGGAAGTGGCGCGAGGGAAGTATGGGGATAGGGATATGTCACCAAAGTACCCTGAAGCAAAGGAGAAGGGTCCGGCATTTTATTCGGATGGGGCCTGGCCAGCTTCCACTGAGGGTAAGTTGGGCAGTGGGTCTCAATCACAGGCAGTGATGGAAGCGTTGGAGCGGCCAAAGCTGAAGCTTCTTCCAAGGACGAAGCCCATGGATCCTTCGGAGGCACATGTTGTGGATTATGATAAGCAGGTATAAAACTTAGAGGGAAATATGCAAATTCTTGGCCTGAATTATTGGTGTTTTCATTTGGGTCAGCATTTCATAGTTTTGGCTATGCAGAGCGTTCATCTGGTGGGCCTCTACTATTGATGGATAATGCTCACGGAACTCCCCACGGCGGTCCTGGCCACCAAATAATTGGCCCCCCTAATTAGAGGAAAAAATACAGTTAATGTTTATGTTTAATGGGATTATGATTTGAATTTATAGGGGGGGAAGGGGGCTGGCTTTTTGTTCAATTTCAATTTTCAATCCATGATGTGGCCCACCTGATTGATGGTTTGTATCACTGAAAGATGCCCCCCACTAGTAAGCCAGATTGGTTTGAATTAAATGCCTGTAATTTGGTGTGAGCATTGTCTAAATACCTCATGTTTATTGCTCGATGTGTTTTATTTTCTAGAGGTTCTGGCATTGGTTGTTGTAATAAATGCTGGTTTTCTTTTGGGTTGATTCTAGGGGTACCAACCACCGGTTGCTGACTCGGGTCATGTTGAAAGTGTTAATGAATTTTTTGGGAATGTGAATCCTCCGAAACCAGGGTCCGCTGGGGGTGATGGGGCCAATCGGGCTGTTGAGCGTCCCAAATTGAATTTGAAGCCTCGCTCCCAGCCTCGTGAAAGGTCGGACGGTAGCGTGGAGAGGGAAAGGTTGGTAATCTTATTTTGGAAGTGGAGTTGTTTGCTGATGTTACTCCTTTTCATTTATATATCTTTCTTTTTATTTGTCTTTGTGTTTCTTCTTCATTTGTCTGCTTTTTTGGAAATGTTTACCGAAATTGGTGCAAAATTCAGATAGTACTTGTGAGTTGCTCCATTGTCGTTCTGTTTTATCTCTTCCCAACACCCCCCAACAACAACCCCCTCTCTTTGGTTGGTTCCTGTTTTACCAGTTCTGACTTGTTTTAAACTAAATTCAGCTATGTACTATATAAGATGGACGCTTCATTTTCTAAACATCTGTCATCTCAAAAACCCATGTTTGGTGAGTATATTGTGCCCACATCAATGCAATAAAAACCCCCTCTTTGGTTGGTTCCTGTTTTACCAGTTCTGACTTGTTTAAAACTAAATTCAGCTATGTACTATATAAGATGGACGCTTCATTTTCTAAACATCCGTCATCTCAAAAACCCATGTTTGGTGAGTATGTTGTGCCCACATCAAGGCAATAAAAACCCAAGGCCATGTTTGGTGATTATGTTGTGCCCACATTGATGCAAAAAAAACCCAAGGCCATGTTTGGTAGATGCCTAAAAATGAGTTTATCTCCTTTTTGTTAACAACAATAATGTATAAGAGATATTGATCTCCAATAAATGATTGCTGTTGTCATGAACTCATTATGTATTGGAAATCTATATCGCTAATGCATAATTTCTGTTAACTAAAATGAGATGAGTTTGCGACCCCTACTCGAATCAAAACACTAAAGGCCCCTATTGAAGATTCAAGAGGTGAGCACTGAAATGAGAAAGGCTTGTAGACTCGTGACACTTAACGACTGCGGTTTCATAAAGAGTGCTTTGAAAGGTGTCGGCAGGTGCACGGAGCCGGAGCCTAGCATGTTCACCCACTGTTAACTAAAATGAGATGAACTCATTTTTCGGTGTCTACCAAACAGGGCCTTAGTCTTTCTTTCCTCTCTCTCTCTCTCTCTTTTCTTTTCCTTTTTTTTTTTTTTTTTTTTTTTTTTGCATTTAGAGCAAATTTATATGCTATTTGATGCAAGTTTTCTTGTCCAACATTTGTGTCAATCATGCATGTTTGATCTTCATCCACATGCCTATGATCCATCACTGATGCTACTTTTTTTTTTCTCATGCCACCACCAACATACATGTCTGTGTCTAAGTTATGCAGTACATAATCTATGAATGTTTCTTACAGTGTGTTTGTTGATTTCATCCTCTTGTTGACAACTGTGAAGAAGCTGTGGTGGAGGTAGAGAGGGTTGATACAAATGCATCTCCCTTCTCCCACATTCTCCTCTGAGATCTCTTTCCTTTTCAACCTATAAAGAAATCAACACTACTTGCAATATTGCAATAGGAATTTTATGAATACAAGGTAGAAAATATTAAAAAACCTACACTACAAAAAAAAAAAAGACAAATGAAAAGAAAAGAAAGAAGGAATTACTTAATTTTGTGATGCATATCTTGGAAGAAGGTTCTTTCTTACACTTGTTCACCCTCCTAGCATCAATTTATAATCAATCTATAATATTCTATTATTTATGCATTTTCATTGATTTACCTCATTGTTTATGAAGGGCCAGGGTCTCCCAATCACATGTATTGTAGTGGTAGTGTTATCACTTATCAGTCTAGTATAATTTGCAACTTGCTAGTAGAAGTTCCTCACAAAGAGGATCTAGATTCACGATTGGTGTTGAACATGGGCAATGAGGTTTCAGACATGGTGATGAAAACATGACAAAAGGATACATCTATACATTTATGTAGTGATGTTGATAATGTATCATCTATGCATCTCTACTATATATAACGTCAATAGCTTTGGATATTTGGGCAGGCAAATTTATCTATGAAATGTAGCCAGTTGGTAGCAGACGGTTGAGATTTTACTATACAAAGGACACAAAAACTGCACATGCTTCTTTCACTACTTTTAATGTGTGTGGCCAACATTTGTTGACTGGAATCCTCTGCAACACTTGTTTTATGCAGCCCGTAGAACAATAGAGCTATGTGGCCTCACCATGTTGTCTGTGTGAAATCCACTTCGTCCATCAAGTGCTTTCGCCGATGATTGGCTTTGCAGCCAAAACTCAAATATATCCACATCTCTAGTGGAGCACACCATAGGGAACCATGGAGATGGAATGCCAACACTATGTTTTAAATAGCTATGCTATGTAGCTTGTAGCTTACACTACGTAGCGTAGAATAGCCTTTATGCTACGTAGCTCATGAAAATAGCTTAAGTTGTATGTAGCCTATAGTACATGATAATTTGCATACGCCACATGCTACATAGACTATGCTACACGCTATGTAGCTCACACAATGTTTTCAATGATTTATTACATTTTTCTATTTCCAATAAAAAAATAGTTAACCTTTTTATTGCTTTTAGTAAAATAATATAGCAACATTAATTCAGTTTCATTGCTCTTTCTCTACCTTATATTTAATCATTTCTCTTTCGTGTTACTTTAGGGGTGAACGCTATGCTACACACTATTCGCTATTTATGACATTGTGCCAACCATAGGTTTGTGTCTACGGCCACCATGGTGTTTGTCTTTCATCAAACTCGCTCATCAAGCATCACTAGGATGAAGTGAGGATACAAAGATCAAGCTGATACAAAACTCAAGTGGGCCACAACGTGGGAACTAAGAGGTTTTTGGCAAGTTTACACTGTTACCATTGGCGTGGTCAATTTGAGGTTTTTATCGCACTCATATTTTATATGTACAGAAGGAAACAAAGAAGGTAATTATTCCTATTAGTCAGGAAGCTAGGCAGCTAGTGACGAGGTGCCCTCCAGGGCTTTATGGCAGATTAGATCGCTCTGTGAACATAAGGGTTCTTCCCTGATGGATATAATTGATTTGACATATACAACATGGTGGGCCACACACAGATTTGGCGTTTTATGCGTTGGGATAAAACAAGTTTTGTAGACAATTTTGGTCCCACACTTTTCCCTCTGCCTCTCTACTTCCCCTCCAATTCTCTCTCCCTTTTCTCTATCCCATCCTTGCTCCACATGCATCACATGTACCATTTCCCTTGCACTATATCATCATCATCTAAAGCCTTATCCCAACTAATTGGGGTTGGCTAGTCATATTGTTCAGATTCATGATGGAATTTCTGGCATAAGTTTGACACTGGCTGCCAACTTAAATGCAGCCCTCCTTTATTTGGGCTTGGGAACGGCCATGAGAGCACAAAATTCCCACAGGCACAATCTAATAGAATATTACATAGGTTGATTACAATATATAAAAATATATGCACCCAACTAAACTCCAACTGATTTGAGCTGCCAATTGATCTAAGGCTGGGTAAAGTCATAAAGCACGAGGTTTGATGTTGGTTAGGCAGCCGGTCAGTGATGCAATTATGAGACCTATTTTGAATGATTGGTGAAAAAGGATTTGCACAGTCGACACCAAATAGCTGTGCCAAGGCTCATCAACAGCATCTAAGCCTTATCCCAATTCCCAACTAATTTGGGTTGGCTACACGGATCCGGTTCCTCCATTCCACTCTATCAGGGACAGGTAACAGCAAGGCTATGATGATGGTGTGATAATGATAGGTTTGCAAATTGTCAAAGAGGGGCTCATCCACTACAACTAACCAGCTTGAAAGTGAAAAAAATTGGTTATTCCCAAGTACAAATTCCAGTTATCCATAGGCTTAGGTCAACCTCTCATCAAATGTGTCGCCAATCATTCCAATGGCCATATCCTACGTTACTGAACAAGACATTGATCTATGTCGTTTCTTTCTCATCCTTTTTTTCTGGCCCTACAACAGTAATCAAAGTTTCCCACCTTGTAAGAGCTGTCTTTGGTCATCGTTCAACCTGGTGGGACCATCTTAGTATTGCCCACCTTCATTTTATCTGTTATTGGGGACTAACCATAGATTATTTCATGCCTACAAAAAACTCCTAGATTACTTCGGATAACTTTTTATCTGAATTCTACCTTTCCTAATTTTCTACACATCCATGTCAATATATGCTAATATTGCTTTCAAATTGTCCAACACTCTACCCCTTGAATGTTTGTCTTAGAAAATCATTGCCTATCAAATGGTTGTCTCATGGAACATAATCTGCAGCATTTGAATGTAGAAACCAAGGTATTCTATAACAGTAACGGTAGCTGTAATGGCCACCATCGTTACCTTTACGATATGGGGCATAACGGCTGTTACAACCCCGTAACGGCCGTTACGGTCTCTCTTTTTTATTTTTTATTTTATTGAAAAAACCCTCGAAAAAGCTGTATGTGCCCCGTAATGTTGATTAAAAAGTATGAAAAACCTATATATGTCCCATAATAGACCATTATGAGACTATTATGGCCTTTATAGGGGATGTAATGTGTTGTTAACGACAATTATGTGTTATTATTATTATTTTTTTTCCATAACGGCTGTTACGGACGTTACAACCCCGTAACGTGTAACGGTTGCCACCATTACCTTAACATAACGGCCTTTACGGCCCTGTAACGGCCTTTACAGCACACCATGGTAGAAACACATCCAAAACATTCTGGGATGCATACCAGAATTTGTGATCTTCAAATCATCGTAAGAAAGATCCGAGACATAGTAGATAATTGTTGGTTAGGAAGAAAATGAACTGGAGTCGTCATAGTCCTAATTACTTTCCAGAATTGCACCGCTAAATTAGAATAGTCATGTGCCCTAATTTCCAGTTGCAGGAAATAAACATAACACGTGGTTTTAATTCATCAACCCTACATACGACGTCTATAGATGTTTTCAATTGCTCCAACGCATATTCCTATTAAAGTTGTATTTCATTCAATCCTATATATCATCATTGTCATCACCATAGCCTCATACTAGTTGCTTAGGCTTGGCTTTTCTCATGGTAGCTTGGCAAAGGTTTGATGAATGACTGGTTGCCTACCTGACATCAACTCCCTCCTTGTTGGTAATAGTTGTTGCAATTGCTACTGGCGGAATATATATACATGTGTGTGTGTTTGTGCATGCGTGCACATGCATGTGTGTGAGAACTGGTAATGTAGGGACATTTTTACATCGGGCTCGAGTGGGGTGGTGATGAGGACATTACTTCACCGACACCCTTTCGTATGTATCATAGGAGGTGGGCTACACCCGATTTACCTGTGGCTAGGCGAGTATCCGTGATCGTGTTGAAGACCCCATGTGCATGTGTGAGCATCTGGAAGACCCCGGCCCACACTAGGAAGATGCACATGGGCTGCTTTATGGAGCGATGCAGATTGTTGGATTGGAGGGATGTGACGATCGAGCCGTTGGATCACATGATGGGGCCATTGATCGTGGATCGTCCACATTAGTTTTTCTCAGCTTTTACCAGCGTATAGGATTTAGTTTTGTTTATGTTATGTTTGGACGCTATTATGAGTGTTTTTAGTTATTTTTAGTTAGACTATGGCTATTTTCATCAAAATTCACAAAATAGGGTGTTTATTGTAGTTTTTGAACTTTAGTGAAGCTATAAAAGAGGGTGGGCGTGTAACCTTCTCCCTAATTGGATTTTGTGATTAAAAAAAAGAGAAAAACTCTTGCTTTCTTCTTCCATCTTCATGCGATTTGAAGATACTTTCATGCGGTTTGGAAGGGAGATTGGTGAGAGGCTAATCTTCATTAACGGAGGTGCGATGTCTCCATTTATCCACACACTATCTTCTCTCTTCTCCTACATCAATGTATTTTTTTTTTTTTTTTTCAAATTCTTCGATTCTCCCATCCCGAGCCTTCATCCTTTCATAAACACATCTTTTCTTTACCTATCCACAATCTCAAACCCTAACCGACTTAACCCGTCCATCTCACGCCACACATGTGACCGCATGGCCACATGTGTGAACCCTTCAGGTTGGCTGTACAGCCACACCTTGCTCCTTTTGGCTTTCCATCATCCACATATCAAAACCCGTTTCTTCCATTTCCAAAATCCTAAACTTAAACCTAAAATCCCTAATTTCCTATTTTCCTAAATTACCTAAACCCTAATTTTTACCGTAGGTTGTATTAGGCTGTCTACTTTGAAATAGACTGTATCCTATGCTAATTGTATGTCTCTACATCCATTAGATCCTAGTTTCGTATTAATTAATGATCTTGTGTGATGATGTTGGTAACTTAGGCTAAGATCATGCATGATGTTCTTTTGGTTTTCATGGGATTCGTGATGATTATGGCAATGCTGGTGTTTTTTGTTTTTTTGTTTTTTTTGTTAATTATCTTAATTCTGCTACTTGACCTCACATGTTATTTGGTTCCTGCATCGGTCATGCGTCAGGTGGCCTGTGGGATGCAGGGGCACCCTCGGGGTGGGCGGCCGGTGTGAGACAACCCCACCCGTGTGAGGCAGGTGGCTTGTGTGAGGTGGAACTCATGTGATGTAAGGCCCACGAGGGGGGTTCGGTCGAGGACCTATGGGATGTAGGGCTTGGGCAATGAGATAAATGGATTAATTCGCTACGCTCTATCAGTTCGAGCTTTTAGAGCAAGCAGTTAGTTGTCCTGCGTCTAGAGGTGGGCATTTCATACCCGAACCGGTGGATCCGACCCGATTCGAATAGAACCGACGGTCAGGATCAGTCAGGATCGGGTTGTATAAGGCAGATCCAAAACATTTTTGGGTCGGACCCAGATAAGCCCTGTTCCGAACCGACTCGACTTGGAATCCGATCCGATAGGATCCGATTCGGACTGACCCGACCCGGACCATATATATTAGTGTGTGTATATATATATATATTTTACTTTTACCCGGCTGTGTTTTTAACCCTACCCTAAGTAACAACACCTCTCGCCGCCCGAACCCTAAAAATCCCCAAATCGCCCGAACCCTAAAAATCCCCAAATCGTCTTCTCTACCCTACCCGCAGTCCCGCACACGAAGATCTCTACGGCCCTACCCGACTGTCTTCTCTACCCTACCCGACTGTCTTCTCTACGACTCTACCCTACCCGCACTCGAAGATTCGGTGAATCCCCAAGTCGTCCCGTCCCGATCCCGATCTCTACCCGAAGATCAGAGTCTTCACTTTGCAGCCCGGCACAGCACTCCCGATCCTGATTAGGTAGGACCCACTCGGCCACTCCATTATTATTATTTTTTCTTTATTTTACTGAAATGGGATCCACAGGCCATGGCTCGCTGTGAGAGCGTGCGGTCGTGGCTTGTCAGCCAGGCCAGCCATGTCCCGCTGCCTGCTGCTCGTGCGGTCCACTGGACTGTCGGATGGGTTGATGTTAGTGTGTCCAGCAAATCAGGTCCGTCCGCTCATTTGGTGGGCCAAACCTACATGTTGAGCCAGACTGCTTTTTGTCATCCATTGATTACAGTGGTGAGGCTAACCCATCTGATAAGTGGACGAGCCTCAGTTTTGCTTCTCCAGGTGAACTTCATGGTGGGGTCCACCCTTTGTTTGACTAAAATGAAACAGAGATGTGCATGATCCATTTATTGTTCTGGGGCTACCGTAAAAAATTACACTAGTTGGATGGTTGAATCATCCTTGATTTGGCTTTATTTTCTATAGCCATCTGGTCCTGATTACATAACAAAAGTGTTATTTGGAGTCATAAGAAACCCATGATCAGCCCTAACAAATACATTTATAAATTATTAGACCTGTCTTTTTTTTTAATTTTAATTTTTTTTTTAATTTAAAGTGTAGTTGGTATTCAATTCATTCATTATCCAATCGTAAGCATTTGCAATTACAATGTTTGGTTCACAAAGAAATAGTGTGTTTGGTTCTCAAAGAAATAGTGGTATCCAACCACTGACATTGATGGTCAAAACACTGTGGTACTTGGAGACAAGTATTGCATTTTGTCATTGTTACAATAATTCAGCACAACACATCACAGTGCAATCCGGGGATCTAAACAGCTCTACGACTCAATCCTTCTTAACAGTAAAGATTGGCTAAAATTACCTTGAACTTGATTTATAAACATTTGAAGATGGCATGTATTGGGTACAAACACCTGAAAAATCCACTCAACTCAGTATTTAATTTTGGGGCAATAGAAAACAATTTAAATGTTTAAGGAGCTTTGCTAAGTGCACTTGTGTGCAATAAAGCTCGTGTACATGCCACACGTGACAGCATGGCACAATAGGTCCAAAATCCAATCCACAATAGGCCCACTGTGATGTATACTATGTTTTATCATGTGAGTCAATCTTTAAGGCGCCGTTTGGCACCTTCTCAAAATCTTGGATTGTGCGCAGTGAGGATTTGAAATCTAGAATTAATATAAGTGGATTCATTTAGCATTGCTGAAAAATGAAAATCTTGATTTCAATTCAAGAATGGTTCAAAATCTATACCACATATGTAGCATTCTAGAGGATTGGAATCCTTAACTATAGTTTTCAAATTTTTCCTTAACTTAGCTTAATATGTGCATTGCTTAGTTAATTATTGTGCATTGTAATCTGTATACTTAGCTTAATATGTGCATTGCTTAGTTAATTATTGTACATTGTAATGTGTATACTTAGCTTAATATGTGCATTGCTTAGTTAATTATTGTGCATTGTATACTTAGCTTAGTTGTGATTGTTACTTGTAAGTTAGATAATTAGTTATCCGTTTGAGGATTTCTATGTGGCCATACATAGATATAGTGTGTTTTTGGTGGCATAGAAATCGCTCAAATTGTCCCTTTTTGGACAATTCAAGGTTAGATGGATAATATGTTTTCATATAACCTATTTAAATGTTCATGCCTGATCCGCAATCCATCTCTTCGTTTCTCTCTGGATATGTTTCTTTTGTTTCGTATTCAATGCCAAATATCTTTACATTGTTTTAGATATTTGGCATCGGAATGTAATGTAAGATCAACTTATCTGGAGAGGCATGGGGAGATGTTGTCCGATTTTCGGCGTGGACGTTTAAATGGGAATATGAAAGTATTACAATCTATCCAACCTTGGATGGGTAACTAATTTAGGATTTAATTGTTATTTGTAAGTTAGATAATTAGTTACCCGTTTGAGGATTTCTATGTGGCCATATATAGATAGAGTGTGTTTTTGGTCGCATAGAAATCGCTCAAATTGTATGTCTAGGCAGAAGGACCATCGACAGTTATCTAAGCTGAGTTGTCAGAGCACAAGGCCCAAAAACAGGACGAGTAATTCCTTTGACATGGAGACGAGCGAGGACAGAGCTCGATAGGAGAGGACTCGCTTCACCTAAAATGTCTACAACATGGGTAAGAGACCCATAAGGGAAGGAGCTTGAGACAACACCTTGAGCTGACCCGGTCGACCACTGCTAGAGCAGTACAAGTAATCCAGAAGGGATTACGTCCTAAACTCGTAAGAGGAAGGCTTGACTTGACCTTGGACGAAGATTATGTTGACCAAAGTGGGCTTGACGACATTTTCGAGAGCAAATTTCCATCAAAACAGGGACTACAATGTGTCCCATTAAGACATGACGGTTCCAGAACCTCCCAAGGACCCTATATATACAACTACCCTAAACGAATGGAGGTAAGCTCTAAAATCCAAACTCTAAACTTTGATCAGAATTTACTAGCCTAACTTAGGCATTGGAGAGTCCATAGCCTACCACCGACATCTCCTGTTCTCCAAATCTCCCTTGTCCTTTGCAGGTACATCGGTGGACGTACCTCCATGAATGATTGTAGTTGTCAACCAAAACCCGATGACAACATTATATATATATATATATATATATATATATATATATATATATATATATATATATATATATATATATATATATTAAAAATCCTAAAACCCAAGCTCAAGCTCAACTCGTAGGTTCGAACTCAACTCGAAAGATTGAGCTCAAGCTGGCCTGAGCTACTAAATGAGCTAAATCGAGCTGGCCAGTCAAGCTCGAGGACCGGGCCAAGCAGAGTTCAAGCTAGGGATAGCCTTTTGGCTAAGCTGGGCCTATCTCGACTCAGTTTTGCTTGTGTACAACTCTACACCTAAGCTATGCCCCAGGACACTCTTGCTTTCCTACCTGGGCCGAGCTCCATCCTCCATGACATGGGAAATTTTGATTGAATGGTAAATTGTTATATAGGCATGATATTTGAAAGTTGCTCAATCAATTACTTGACTGGGCCTCACCTCCTATGGTGCTTATCATCTATTAAAATCCTGTCACTTTGGAAGCTAAGGGAGCTTGGTCAAGGTGGGGGCAATACCCAGTTTGCATCCATCAATTACACCATGACTTGCCATCCGTGCATGCATGTGGTTGGTATGGAGTGATAAGAACCATTACTTTAGTTAATGCCCCTTCCAGGCAATCTGAACCATCCACGTTTGAGTGAATTCCACCTGCTAATTGTGGACTTTTTGCGGGACTCGTGTCCAATTTGACTGGGATGCTTAATATATTCTGGTTGTTGTGCTAATGGCTCATTCACACCATTATAAACAAGATGGACGGTTGATGTAGAGTGGGTCACGGACAACTTCATGGCCAAGATGGATCAGAAAAGGCTCGGTTGACGACAAAAGTGATCTGTACCGTCGGACCTTAAATTGGGCATATCTCGCAATTCAGAATGAGTTATCGGAAGTAAAATATATGATTTTGGGGTAGAACGAGCTACTTTAGCCACCTAACCCACTATGCCGGGTTACGCAAGCCGGATTTGCGAAATACCATCAGATCGACGATCGTTTCCCTATTTTAATTCGATTTTTACTATAAATAGTAAGTTTTAGTTTGATTATAACTCTTCATCCGTTGGCCTTAAGGAGTTGCGCCCAACGTGAGAAGTACTTGGAATAATCAAGAGAGTGAAGCCAAATAGGACACTTACTATTTTTGGTCGAAAACATTACGCACTAGTGGATATCACAGATTGCCTATAAATAGTAAGTTTACAATTTATAGTTAGTTGCGAATTCTCAGAGTTTTAGTTGTAGTTTGATTCTGAAATCTCTAAGGGCCTGTTTGGGCGGACAGTTCATAGTTAGATGGATAATATGCTTTCATATAACCTATTTAAATGTTCATGCCTGATCCGCGATCCATCTCCTCGTTTCACTCTGGATATGTTTCTTTCGTTTCGTATCCAATGCCAAATATCTTTACATTGTTTTAGATATTTGACATCGGAATGTAACGTAAGATCAACTTATCTGGAGAGGCATGGGGAGATGCTGCCGGATTTTCGGCGTGGACATTTAAATGGGAATATGAAAGTATTACAATCTATCCAACCTTGGATGGGTAACTAATTTAGGATTTAGTATAACTCTGTTAGCATTAAATTGCTAATACTAATATGATTTAGTATATTTCAACTATCAGATGGAAAGCAAGGGTCTTTCCAATACTCTGTCCCCGACCGCTGGTGGTCGATCAATTACATCACCGATGATCCTTGAAGATGAAGGATTAGATGTTGAACATGGAGAGGTACCCGTCGACGTGGTTGATACTAGTACCACACAGTCACTTGTTGCGGGAAATACGAAAAAGACGTCGGCAATGTGGGAAGATTTTGAAGAAGTAATCCTGAAGAACAGCCAAGTGAAGATACAATGCAAGCACTGTAAGAGTCAGTATGCTAAGCAAGTAGATGGTTCGACCACAACATTGAAGAAACATCTAACAAAGTGTCTTAAAAAGCGAGAAGTGGGCTAAGGCAAGAAACACTTTCATTTTCGCAATCTGCAGGGGGTCCGTCAGTGTCCATCTTCAAGTATGACAAAGAGTCGATGAATGAGTGGACGGCCAAGTTAATTATTTCAGATGAAAGATATTTCAGATGGTAGAGAGTCTTGCTTTTGTTGGACTAGCCAAATGCCTTAACCTCAGATACGAGAAGGTCTCTCGTACAACAATCAGGAGGGTGTGTATGAAGATGTATGAAGGCGAGAAGGTCAAGTTGAAAGGAGAGTTGGCCACGATTTCCCGAATTAGCCTGACATCAGATTTGTGGACGGCATCCAATCAACGAAAGGGGTATATGTCCCTAACTGCTCACTACGTTGATGCCGAATGGAGGCTTTGCAAGAGAATAATAAACTTCTGTTATCTTGCGCCTCCTCATAGTGGTTTGATGTGTTCAGATTGCATACACAGATGTCTAATGGAGTGGGGAATTGAGAAGAAGATCTCGACAATTACACTAGACAATGCCTTTGTAAATGATAGCGTGATAATGAATTTGCACAACCAGTTTAAGGCCACCGGTGACTTGTATTTTGGTGGAAAGATATTTCATGTTAGGTGTTGTGCCCGCATCCTAAACTTGATTGTATAAGAAGGCTTAAAAACAATCGATCCCACGATCGAAAACATAAGAGAGTGTGAAGTACATACGGGGGTCACGTTCACGATTACATGCTTGGAATGAGATCGTGAAGCAGTTGAATTTGTCAACTCAGAGAACGATGAAGTTGGATGTCACGACACGTTGGAATTCGACTTTTGAAATGTTGGATTCAGCGATAGATTTGAGACCTGCCTTCTCTCACTATGCGGAGCGTGATAGTGCGTATATTTGGCTGCCTTCTGAAGATGATTGGTCAAGAGCTGAATCAGTTCGTAAGTTCTTTTTTGTTTTTTACAACTGCACGAAGAAATTTTCGGGCTGCAAGTATCCAACAACAAATATATTTCTGACTGAACTTTGGAAGGTAAAAGATGCCTTGCACAAAAGCAGTAGTGGACAAGACTTTTAACAATTCATAACCATGGGTATGCAGGTAAAGTTTGATAAGTATTGGTCTGAGTGTAGTCTGGTAATGGGTGTTGCGGTCGTTCTTGATCCTCGGTACAAGATGTTTATGGTTGGCTTCATATGTAATAGGTTGTATGGTGTGATGGGTGTTGCTGAGGCCGAAAAGATTTCTGGTGCAGCCAGTGAATTGTACAATTTGTATGCGTGTGCCGCAAAAGAATAATCTCCTCATGTGGTTTCTAATTCTGCTGTTGATGAATCGCAAGAAGACACGACAAATGATTTCATGTCTTACTATACACAGCTGAAAGGGACTCAAGTACAGATGCATACATCAGAACTTGAAGAGTATCTCAAGGAGGATATTCTAGTTTTAAACAAATGCGATGATTTTGACGTTTTGGAGTGGTAGAGGGCGAGATCAGGTAAGTTGCAGTACCCTGTGCTCTTGTTAATGGCACGCGGTATATTATCAATTCCAATTTCAATCGTGGCTTCAGAATCCGCTTTCAGTATGAGGAGTAGGGTCGTAAGCAAGTATAAAAGCTCACTTACACCTGAATCGGTTGAAGCGCTCATTTGTACTTAGGATTGACTGCATCCGATGTGGGGGAAGAGACCTCTATTGATGAGGCGTTCGATGAAGAGGAGAGTGACAAGATTGAAGAGATAGTGCCTGTAGTTGCAATATGATTTTGATGCCTTCTAATTTTGTTATATCATGTTATTTGTAATTTTGTTAAAATAGTTACATTGAAGTTTTATGGTTATGTTTTTTGGGTGGATGAATATTTCTCTTTGTTTCATTAATACTATTCAATTAGATAATATTGTTTAAATCTTTTATTATATTGTTAGGTAATTGCATTCATTTATAACTTTTTTTTTTTGTCCTAAGCTAACCAGATATACAGTAGATATGTCATCGGAAGATGATGCATCGGCGGATATTTGGGATTATGGAGTCCAAACCTATTCCCAGGATGGAAAGATAAAGTTGAAATGTAAGTTGTGTGGAAAACAGTTTGTCAACAAAACAAATCGACTCAAATTACATTTGGCTTGTCGGGGAGGAGACGCCGCACCTTGTAGCAAAGCTTCTCAGGAGGTTCGAGATTTTTTTGGAGCCATTCTCGATTCTAATACAAAGACTTCCTACACCCCTCACCTTGCAACTACAACCAATACAACTAACCAAAGAATATATAGAAGTAGGCCAGTTATAAATGAAGAAGGGTTTAGCAGAGGAACTGCAACTGCCTCTAGCTCTAGTTCCAGGCCTTCCACAACCACAATTAGTAGAGAAGAAGAACAAGAGAGAATTTTAAGGGAGCAAGAAGAACGGGATTATAAAGAGGCCGTCAAAGAAAGCATGCAAATGGCATACAGATCAAGAAGTACCAGACAACAACATCCACCTCCGAGACAATATGATGCTGAAGCAGGCACAAGTAAACCATCAAAGTTTGTTAAAAGTCTTGCAGCATTTTATAGGCTATTGGGAATCCTGTACAAATCGGATCATAAAAAGCGTCTGAAAAAAGTTCTTGCATCTGTGAATGAGGACGATGGGAAGGGATCCCCACCATCCGATTCAGCAGAGGTGAACGACCATTTTTTGGACACATCCAGCTCGGAGTCGCCCAAGAGTTCTCTTGCAGTTGAATCAGTAAAAAGAGAACTGAAGGATGAATCTGGTAACGAAGGTGGAGGTGGAGGAGGGGGTTACTATTACGGACAAGGTTCATTTAGTTACATGCCACAAAGGCATTCATCATATAGAGGGTATTGAATGTATGAAAGTTTTACCTAATCTATATGTCAGTATGTGCATGTTAGGTTTTTTTACTTTTGATTTTGGACATGATGTTAGACATGGTTTTTGTTAGTATGTGCATGTTACTTAATCTTTTTCTTTTTCTTTCTTTCTTTCTTTCTTTATTATTTTTTAAATTTTAGCTTAAAGTGTGTTTGGTACCAAATTTCATGAAAATCTGCACCAAATTAGACTGATTAGTCATGAAATTTTATGGTATTTGCCGCAACCATAACAATTTTTTATCCATACAACTTTTTAACATCTTGGTTGCACTAAATATCACGTCTAATGTGGCATAAAATATCATGATATTTTCATGAAATAATGGTGCAATCTAACACATTGTCTCAATAATTTTTGTTTTGTGGGCTATTGATGGTGATTTTCAAGGTAGCTACCATCAGCTTTCAAGATATTTTTCTTATTAGAAAATGTGATTGAATGGAGTGTTCTAGTGTTCTCCTGCTTAGGTAAGTTTGTTTTGTCCTTTCTTGTACTCAATTTATTACCAAAGGGAGCTGTAAGATTCTCCTTTTTCTCATGTCAAACTTCAACTCTTGTAGCATTGAGCAAGGTTCTCCTTGATTTGGATTGACTTGGTTCTAATATTAGTCACAAAAATGCAAACACTTCCCTGCATTTGTTGACTGATCAGGCAAGTGGAACACACACCCTTTGTTTTATTTTTATTTTTTTCATGCACTTAAATTTAGATTGTCCAAATCGTGGGGCTGGTTGTGGATGGAGCATTTCAAATTGAGCACCATCCTATATCTTGCTATCAAATGGATGCTTACAGATGAAGAAATTGTTCAATAGTCTAAATTTAACGAATGAAATAAGATGGCTATGATCATTAATTTGTTCCGGTATCTGGCTATGCCCCACTATTTCAGTCGAAATTCCAGATTGCCGTGCATTTATACCAAGTAGAGGATTTTTTTTTTTTACCAGATCATGTGCATGGTGAATGAGACAACTGTGAACAATCACTGTAGTCTACTCCTTTGAAAAAAGAGCTGCATTAAGATAAATCCTCCCAGTCCTCGAATATCATGGCACTTCTCATTCTCAGCAATGTTTTTCTGTTCACTTTCTAACAAGAAACACCTTATGCTGTTGTTCCAATCCAAGGTTAGTGAAGGGTAGTCTCTTTGTTGTGGGAACCAGGTCCAGCAGGACAGAAGTCCTATTGCTTTATTATTGTTATTATTATTATTATTATTATTATTATTATTATTATTATTTTGTACTCCATACTTTAGTTCCATTTTGCGTGTGTTTAGATGCACTTTGAACTGCATTACAATTCCCTCTTACAAAGTGGGAATAACCAAATCAGAGTTCTGCTCTTTCACATTCATATTGAAGGCCTGAGATCCACATTGCAGTTTTGCTGATTTCAAGCTGGAATTGTGGAAATGCAATTGCAATTTGAGGGCTACTTCCTCATTTTGAATGCCAGGAACATTAGCAACTTTTGGTATTTCACTTTGTTGTGGGAACCAGGTCCTGCAGGACGGAAGTCCTATTGCTTTATTATTGTTATTATTATTATTATTATTATTATTATTATTATTATTATTATTATTTTGTACTCCATACTTTAGTTCCATTTTGCGTGTGTTTAGATGCACTTTGAACTGCATTACAATTCCCTCTTACAAAGTGGGAATAACCAAATCAGAGTTCTGCTCTTTCACATTCATATTGAAGGCCTGAGATCCACATTGCAGTTTTGCTGATTTCAAGCTGGAATTGTGGAAATGCAATTGCAATTTGAGGGCTACTTCCTCATTTTGAATGCCAGGAACATTAGCAACTTTTGGTATTTCACTTTGGCATCCAAACACAACTTATCAATTTCTATCACTAATGGTGGCTGGCACAATTTAAACCAACAAATTATATGTAGTTGTAAAACTTGCGAGATTATGATGGCTGGTTTTTCTGACTACTGTCACTTAGACCAGGATTTTTGTGCCGTTCTTGGGTGCTCTCAGTACATCTAACCCCTACCATTTGGTAAGTAATTTTAACAAATTGAATCATAGCCCTTGTTTGATTTGTATAGAAGTTCCATTTATTTCAACAATACCATTGTCACTGCCTTCAATGTTCAACATGGGTTTGTGAAGAAAATCGACAGAAAGTGAAGAAAAATAACCCAATATCACAATCCTTTGAAATTCTAGTTTAAGTAAGATTTCAAATTAACCTCGCCCATGGTAGGATGGTGATGTGAAACCTGATTAGGTCAATGAGATTGTCATGGTCATTAGTGAAACTGGTTTTGATCAATCGAACATCCAGCCTAGCGTAACTGAGTACTGACTGATGTTTGCATTTGGTGGATTGAAGTGCAAAGTAAAAGTGATACCTTATAGTTATATATTTTGCATGATCATCTTGGTGTTATTAAGTCAATTTGAATTGCCTAATTACATCAGATAAGAACATGAGAAGGATGTGTTTCTCTGTGAACTGACTGAAGCTTTTGCTAATGTTAGGAGAAGAGAGGCATTTTATCCTCTTAACAAATATGACTATAATAAGGGAATCCATTTCCCAATATCTAACCTTTTACAGTTCTCTTGGGAATACATTTCTCACTTTCTTGGGACCCAAACACAAACATCAGCCTCTTGCTGATGGAATCTGTTTCGCAGAGGCTGGATTCCCAGGAGAAAAAGCACCCCACAGAACAGAAGTTACAGATAAATTGCCTAAATACATAAGACAACCTTGAAACTAAAAATATATAGGCTTGCCTTTATAAGGAAAAAATTTGTACAATCCATTTATTTGGTGAGCCACACACAGTAAATACATCAAGTAAAATCATGAGCTTTCGACACAGTACATCAGATGAATAGATTAGGCTATTTTTAGGCCAAGGTAATCTTTACAAAGATAGAAGTGTTATATTGTAATATACAGCTTTTATGTGAACATTTATCTTCCAGTTTTATAGCAGTTATCCTTCTATATGCTTTAAATTTTCAAACAAAGGGTTGTTCGGATATTGCATTTTGGTATTTGAGATAGATTTCTAGTATCCAATCTTGTCAGTTTCCCTCGAAGAGGTGATTTGCAGCTTCTTTTCCAAACATTTGTTGTATCGTCCTGACTGATCCGAACCTGGGCCAATCCGATTCGACTCGGTTTTCCTGACCGAGTCGGACTCGGATCGGTCTAGGGCAACATGGGTTAGGATCGGATTGGGTCAGAGGACCATGACTCGGTCCCGGATCTGACCGAGTTCGGGTCAGGCCATGTAGAACTCGGATCTGGTCGAGTTGGGCCCAATCCGATTCGACTCGGTCCGATGCCCAGCTCTACCTGCGTCAAAGTGGTATTGGAGTGGGAGGTCTCGTGTTTGAGATTCCTCACTGGGGGTGATTAATGCAGGGGCATTTTCACACCAGGCTCGAGTGGGGTGGCCTGTGGGATGCAGGGGCACACTTAGGGTGGGTGGCTCGTGTAAGGTGGGTGGTTTGTGTGAGGTGGAACCCATGTGATGTGGGCCCCACAAGGGGGTTTCGGCCGATGACCTAACCCATGGGATGTTGGGTTGGGCTATGAGATAAAGGGATTGATTCGCCACGCTCTATCAGTTTGAACTTTTAGAGCAAATGTTTTATTGTTTACATCAGCTGAATTCATGTGGTCCGATTTGGTTGGGCTCCATCATGATGTGTTTTGCACATCCAAGCCGTCCATCAATTGTGTCATCGCATGCCAAGCCTAGGGCCCAAAGATCAACCTGATTCGTGATTCAGGATGGTTGCACCATAGGAAAACAGTGAACATATGAATGCGTATTGTTCAAACTGTTTCCCCTAGCATGGCCCACCCAAATTATGGATTGGTTTGATTTTTTGAGCCTTGAGCCTAAATTGTGGTGACATATATAATGGTTGGAATGGATGTCACGCACACAAGATGGAACACGTTAAAAATCAAGGGTAGGTGTCTTATGCTCAATTGCTTCCTATTGTGTGGCCTACTTGAATTATGGATCATGCTGATTTTTTCGGGCCCTAGGCCTAAGATGTGGTGATGCATTTGATGGGCGGCTTGTATGTGAGAATCACATTATAGTGGGGCACAACTTAGCAGACTGCGCAACTGTTCACTTGCGGCACTATGGTGAGAATGCTGTGTGCGCGGGCGCACGTGTCTAAGCCTTATCCTAGTTAATTGGGGTTGACTACATGAATCTTGTTCCACCGTTCCACTTTATCAAGGGCCAGGCCTTCAGTTAGACCATTGGTCATCATTTCTTGCTACCTCCATCTTTTGGGCCTTCCCCTTGCCCCTTCAGAACCTTCAACTTATACCAAATCACTCTTAACCTATGTGGTTCTTGGTCTCCATTGCACATGACCAAACCAAGTCTACTTTCTCGTATCTTGTTACCCATTGGTATTTGGTACTAGTCTTAAGTTCCCTCAAATGTGTTCTTTTCTAATTTTATCCTTCCTAATTTTGCCGATCATCCATCTTAACATCCTCATCTTAGCTACTCATCCAATGATCATGTTGTTCGTAACTGCCCAACATTTTGTTCTATAAAGTATAGTTAGTTTTATGGCTATCCTATAAAATTTCCCTTTTATCTTGAGAGGTGCACAACAATCTCATAAAACTCCGGGGGCACATCTTCGTTTCTTCCAACTAGTTTGAATTCTATGTACAACATTGTTCTCATGAATTATTGACCTTAGGTATCGAAAATGGTCATTTTGGGAAACGAGCCCTAGCTCCCTTTTCTATTTCTCCTCTCTCTGTTTGAGCTAACGAGCCCCAAGCCCGTCCCTGCCTTTGTCCGAGCAGGTCACTGCCTTGCGTGCCAGACCGTCCCCACTTCTCTGTCCACCTTGGTAACACTCGCTCTCCTCTCTCATTGCCCATCAAAAGCTCGAGCCCGAACGTGGCTCAAAAGCTCGAGGTCGAGCTGCTGACCGAACCGAGCTAAGCTGGCCATTCATGCTTGAGGACCAAGTTCGAGCTAGGGTTGGCTACTGAAAGAACCAAGCTGAGTTGTGCCAAGCTTGGCTCGTTCGACTCATGTCTAACTCTATGGCCAATGCCGAAGGTAAGGCCGCCAATTTCAACATCTGCTGCATGCCTACAATAATTGGAAACTCACTTGTCTCTCCATTAATGGTCCGCACATTTGTCGTTGCTCCCTCATACATATTCCTAATTATGTTAATATATCCTCTTGGAACTCTTTTCTTTCCCAACACTCACTAGATTAACTCACTACCTTCTTAGCAATCTTTTTGGCATTTCTTTATTGTTCAAAATTTTCATCAGTTCTAGTCCATTGCTAAGCTTTGAAACATGAACGTTTTTTGTGAATAGCTTTTTGTACATCGTCGTTTCATCACAAAGTTTCCTTGTATGAATGGGTTTTCCTTCTAGATGGTCCTAAAACATCCTTTTCCAATTTCCGATGCACTTAGCCATCTCATTCCACTTAACATTTAATTCTTCATCGACATTCCACATTCCTTCTTCCATTAATTTATTTCTAATTAGCATCGTTTTCTCTCTTTTCAAATTCAATAAACTAGTTTTTGGACACCTATTAATTTCACTCTCTTTCATCTGTTAATGTTTTACATCCATAACCATTAATATATGTTGTAGGACAAAACAATCTTATCGATCTTCCCCTTTTATACACAAAATTCACTTGGTCTAATGGGCAATCCCCTCCCATTCTCTCTCGTCTGGATAGGTTCTTTGTTTCTTCCTCTTGGTTGGAAGCCTTCCCGTTATTCTTTCAGTGAGGACTCTTGCGGCCAATCTCTGACCATTGTCCCATTTTTTTGGACTCTGTTGAAGAAAGCTAGGGGCTTAAGCCATTTAGATTTGAGCCATATTGGCTTGAAACCAAGGGATTTCATTCACTAGTAGCTAACTGGTGGAATTCCTTTTCAGTGTAAGGAGGCAACCCGAGCTTCATCATGAGTACGAAACTCAAACTCCTCAAGTTGAATCTCATCGTCTAAAGGAAAACCGGGATGAAGTGGCCATCTCTAATGCCCTTGCTTCCATTCAACACTTGGATTTGTAGGAGGAATCCAATCCTATATTAGAAGAAGAAGACTCGAAAAAATCCTCTCTTAAGGGAGAGTACTCAAGGATAGTCAAACAACTAGATATTAAGTGGAGGCAGAGATCCAGGTTTGTGTGGTTAAAGGAAGAGGACATGAACACTCGGTATTTCCATGCAATAGACAGTGCCAGAGCAAGGTCCAACAATATGAGTAGTATATTTGATCATGGTACTAAGTTAGAAGACCCTTAGCAAGTATCTTCTCACATCGTCTCCTTTTACTCTTCTTTACTATCTGCTGAATCTTGGCTTCGACCATCTTTGGATAATCTCGAATTCCCTTTAATCTCCGATGTGGATACTTTGGCCCTCGAGGCTCCGTTATCTGAATTAGAAATAAAAAATGCCGTGTTTTCTCTTGGCAGGGACAAAGCCCTGAGGCCTGATGGTTATTCCCTGGCTTTCTTTCAAGTTTTCTAGAATATCATAAAGAATAATCTTGTTGTACTTTCATCGGAATTTCACCATTCCAATCTCATTTCTAGAGCCATGGGAGCCATGAATATGAATATTGTCATCGTATTGGCCGATATGACGGTATTGTATTTGTTTTGGCACAAGCCGATACGCGATACAAGGTTGTATCAGTCCGATATGTAAAAAAAATGATCTTTATCGGTCCGTATCGGCCGATATGGGGTGTATCAGCATCGATACAGGTCGATACGCCTATAATAGTCCAATTTTGATTTTTTTTTCCCCCCTCAAAATTTCATGCCTTTTCTCCTTTTCATTTAAACCATGGAAGAAGCTTAAAAACTTGTTTTAGGCTAGATGTATACCTAGTTTAAGATCAAAACAAATGACTTGAATAGGATTTGACAAATCAAAGCGTAGTGGACCATTATGGAAAAAAAATCGAAAAGAAGGCCTTCACTTTCTTTTTTATATTTTTATCTTCTTTTTATTATATTTCAATGTAATGGGCCATTTTCACCAAATCATGCTTGATTTGTGTTTAATTAGGGCCCATTTAGTTGACCTTCAACAAGTCAAATCGATAAACAATATTTTCATCAAAGAATGGTCCAACACACTATTGAATAAATGGTCAAAATATAAAACAAAAAATCATAGATTCTTGGATATCTCATTTCCCCCCTATTTTTTAAATATTTTTTCATATTATTTTGCTTTTAAAAAAATCTGACCAATATAGGCTGATATGGCCCTAATGCCGATATGCGGCGCTGTATTGAATCATTTTTCCGCCGGACCGATACGCTAATTGATACCGACATTTAGAACCATGATGGGAGCCTTCTTCATTGCTTTAATTCCTAAGGTTGAAGGGGATACTGATCTTAAAAATTTTCGGTCGATCAGTTTGTTGGGAGCCCCTTTCAAACTTTTAGCTAAGATCCTATCTACTAGATTATGTCTTGTCTTTTCCAACATTATCTCCGAGGCGCAAGGAGCTTTCTTTGCTGACATGCAAATCTTAGACTGTGCTTTTTTAGCCCACGGATGCCTAGACTGAGTGGTCTGTAAATTGAGCATAGAAAAAGCCTTCTATTTTGTAGATTGGGGATATTTGGATTACTAAATGCTCAGATTTGGTTTTGGGGAAAAATGGAGAGGCGGGATCTGCTCCCATCTCTTCTCGGCTTCCTTTTCTGTACTAATTAATGGATCCCCTAAAGGTTTCTTTGGCGCTTCCAGGGGGCTCAAGCAAGGGGAGACCCCTTCCCCGTTTCTTTTCATTAGAGAAGAAAGGTGAATTGGTTGGATTCTTCAATGGCTTCAAAGTCTCTTCTAGTAGCCCCTCTATTACTCATATTTAATTTGCGGACAATTCTTTTGTTTTATGAGGCTACAGAGGTGGTAGCTTCCAATCTTAGAAAAGTTATTCACTGTTTCGAAGCTATATCAGGCCTAAAGATTAATCTTTTCAAGAGTGAACTATTGGGAATTAATATCTCTTCTTCCTCTCTCTCCCTATCAGCAGTGGTCTTCGGATGTGAAGCTAGTCTTTCCCTTCTTCATATTTGAGTCTTCCCTTCTGCATTGGCAAGCTGAGAACTCATCTTTGGCTTGTCATCATTTAAAGAATGGAAATGAAACTCTTCCCTTGGAAGAGCCATTGTCTATCCCTAGGAGGATGCTTAACTCTTATCAAAAGCTCTCTTTCCAACCTTTCCCCCTACTTCCTTATTTCCCTGTTCGACATCTTTTCAAAGTGAACTATTGTGAATAATCTCTCTTCTTCCTCTCTCTCTCGATCAGCAGTGGTCTTTGGATGTGAAGCCGGTCTTTCCCTTCCTCCTATTTGGGTCTTCCCTTCTGCATCGGCAAGCTAATAACTCCTCTTTGGGTTGTCATCATTTAAAGAATGGAAATGAAACTCTTCCCTTGGAAGAGCCATTGTCCTTCCCTAGGAGGACGCTTAACTTTGATAAAAAACTCTCTTTCCAACCTTTTCACCTACTTCCTTATTTCGTTGTCCAACATCTGTTTTATTTAGGATAGACAAACCCATAAGATACTTTCCTTGGAATGGCAACTCTAATATTCAGATATATCACCTCCTTAGTTGGACAACAGTTAGCAAACCATATTCGGAAGGAGGTGCTGCTATTAGAGTTCTCTCCGAAGTGAACTAGGCTCTTTTTAGGATGTGGCTTTGGCACTTTGGCACTTTGCCATTGAGGCTGCAAATAGGTGGAGGGAAATTTTTGCTTGCAAACATGACATTCAAGAGGCTAGATGGTTCACCAAACCATCCTCCCTGTATAGAGCTTCCTTTGTATGGAAAGCCCTATCCCCCTCCCTCAATCTCTTTTGGGAAGGCCGTTCTTTTGGTCTTGGGGAAGGTTCTAGGATAACATTCTAGATGGACAAATTGGATCCCCAATTGCCCCTTGGCTACTTCTTTCCTTATGGTGGTATGAGTGTCTTTTAAGATTTCTATCCCAGTTGTTGATTGTTTTTCCCATATTGGCCCAGGGGTTTGGTGCCCTCCTTGTAGGAGAGCCCTTTTTGATGTTGAGGCAGAAGAGCTACTAGGGTTGTTGTCCTTGCTACAAGGGATCTAGCCTTCTTTGGGCTAGGAAGACTCCCTGCTTTAGAATCTTGCTTCTTCTGACCAATTCTCCTCAAAATCTCTCTGGCGATTTATTAGGAGTCATAATTCCACTCATTCCACTCATCATTCAGACTTCCCATCCTTCTTCTGGTCTTATGGTGCTCCTCCAAAAGTCTCAGCCTTTGTCTGGATCTTGGCAAGAGGTAGAACTCTCACTGTGGACAATCTCGTGTAGAGGCATGATCCTCACCAATGTCTGCTTCTTATTCCTCTGTGAGGCAGAATCCATTCCCCATCTCTTCATGCACTACCCTTTCTTTGCTGAAGTCTAGGATGCTACTCTTCGTAGCTTTCAGTGCCACTGGGCAGTGCCAGGTAGCATGAAGGACTTGTTGTTTGCCTAGTATGGTAGAAGGATTGGAAGAAGTTTAAGACAGTTTGGTGCTTATCCTTCTCGGCCTCTCTTTGGAATATTTAGAAAGAGAGGAACCTTCATTGCTTTAGAAATACATGTTTCCCTCCATCCAAGGTCATCACCCAAATCTTCAGGGATGTTGGAGATTAGTTTGTTAATTTAAAATCTCAACGAAGATCTCATCTCTGGCTCTTCGGAGTCCCTTGAAGTTGCTAGTGGGTGGCTTTGTTGGCCTCTTCAGGTTGCAAAGACTCCGCTCTCTCCTGCAATTATTGTGCAAATTGTAATTTTTGTTTTCCCTCTTTTTTCTTCTCTTGTCCATCTCGGGCTAGGAGTTGTTTAGTCCTTTCGAATTGTATAGTTCTCTTAGGTTATCTTTTGGCTTTTTCAGTAGTTTTGCTTTCCTTAAGTTGTTGTTTTCAGTTTGGGTTTTCTCTATTATATTTGGATAGCTTTTGCTCCCTTGTGTGTGTGTGTGTGTGTGTGTGTGAGCGTGTGTGCGTACGCACGTGCGCGAGCAGTTCCACAAGTGGGTTCAGGCGGGGCCCTCCATGATGATTACATAAGATCTAGCCATCAGATGTGTCAAAGCCCATGTTAACCCAAGGCCCCAAAGTCAGTCACATTCATGATTCAAGTGCGCCACATGATCGGGAGCAGTGTACAGGGGGACACCCACCCTCCAAACAGTTTCCTTTGGTGTAGTCCACCTAGTGTAAGCTACCCCCAACTTATAGATTTTTCATCAAGGTTGCGCTTGGTTGCACCAATTTCATGATATTCACCAAATTAGACTGATTAATAATGAAATTTAACAAAATTCATGATATTTGGTACAACCAAACCAAACCTAAAGTAATAGGAAATGGTAATCATTAAGTATAAAGGTAAAGAAAGAGGCACAAAACTGATTTAACATTGTTTCTTACATTATTTTTACTCAAAACATTAAAAAGATTAACTACTTTTTATTGTAAATAGAAAATGTAACAAATCATTGAAAACATTAATTGATTTTTATGTCATAGTGAAAAATAACTTGTAATGTGAGCTACGTAGCGTGTAACGTACATGTAAATTATCATGTGGTGTAGGCTACACACGACTTAAGTTATTTTCATGGTGGGCCCTATAAAAAATGAGGATAAGCATCATTCTCCCAACTGTTTCCCTTGGCGTGGACCACTTGAGTCATGTGATGGTCGGAATGAATTTCATGTACATATTACGATGGGGTCCACTTGAGCCAGCACCAATTTGCATGTGTGTGCGAGTGCCCATCCGGGCGGGCATAACCCTAAACCCTTTTCACCTAGGAAAAGAACCCATGAGAATTCAGTCACAACTCCTCTCCCCCCCCCCAATTGCATATGTGCAATATAGGACGTACAGACCCTTCATGTGGATTGATGAAGGGTCATGGGAAAACCAAGTTGGTGCAACTTAGATGGGCCGTTGTGAAAATCAAGGGTGGGTCTCCCCTTCCACTTTCTTCCCTTTGTTGTGGCCCTCCTAGGTTTTTGATTGGGCTGATTTCTAGGCCTTAGAGATTTCATGAGGGAAGCGTATTCCTTGGTGGCCCGGCGTTGTGGGATTTGATTGGGCCACACAAAGCATGTTTGAAAGTTGTTTGGTCGAGCATCTACTCGATCGGCCGATTGGGCCCATCTCTAATAGCAATACATGGCCCAATCAAATCCCGCCACATTGGGTCACCAGGCAATCCACATCCTTTCATGAGGTTGATACATATGATGGACGGGTTGGATGTCGTGCATACTTCACGTTGAGTTCTTGTGGAATTTGTTTATGGACCTGTCCCCAGGAGGTCTCCCTTTTTTTTAAAAGGGAAATTCGTAGGATATCATTACTCTCTCTCTCTCTCTCTCTCTCTCTCTCTCTCTCTATATATATATATATATATATATATATATATATATATATATATGATAAAATGAAAGGGAAAATGAAAACAATATACAATTCATCAAGGCAATAAATAAGTCTCCTATGCAGTTCCTCAGAAAAAAAATTCCCCTACACACAGGATATCTCTATGGTCCCCTTTGCTAAAGGGAAAATGAAAACAATATACAATTCGTCAAGGCAATGAATTAGTCTCCTATGCAGTTCCTCAGAAAAAAATTCCCCTACACAGTGGATATCTCTATGGTCCCCTTTGCTAGAGAATTGTTGATACAATGGACTTCTCTTGTGATGAGAATCATTGATACAATGGACTGCTCCCGTTTCGAATCATGCTCTGGACTCATAGTCCTGCTCCTGCTTCCTGCCTTTGTATACTTGCTAACATTTTGAAACAGAGGCTTCCCCAATTCCCCATCCAAATCTGTTGCCATTTTGCTTTATGCTTCATACAACTATGGTGCCAACAAAAGAAGTCACCAATGAGTGGGCATTACCCAATCCACCCTGGATAGGTCAAGGAAAGACCACCATATCTTCTGAGACAGGCACCAGTGCATGAATAGCTCTCTGTATCATGTTAACGATATATATATATTTTTCCTATTCCTCAAGTGGTTATCTTAAGGACCTTATCCTTGAATCAGTATAAAAAAGGCCTTGTCCTTGCTGACTAGCCAAGTGAAAGTCAACAGATGAGGCTGGTCCAAAGACTTCCAATGTGATGGATCCGGGCTAGCACCCTAGGCAATGGTTCAACACATATAGCGGAATATAGGGACTTAACTTTTTGTTGAACAGTGTTCACAAGCAATGTCCTTTATAAATTTCTAAACTACATCAAATCTGTCAAACTAAATTTAGATTCCCTCAAAAGTTAAAATTCGAAATTTGACACTCACAAACATAACATGTGGTGGATCATTACATAACTATATAATGAAACACTTATCCTTTCACACTGTGCAATTAGTTGTTTTTGTTTTGCTCTCCACAATCTGTTCTTTTTTTTTTTTTTTTTTTTTGGGGGTTGGGGGGGATCTATTTTCAATTCATTTTACCTGTAAAGTAAATAATTACTTCTTGCACTACAATTGAACCAAGCTATTGCTAAAGAATATACAACAGCTTGTGGTGGATTTTCCCACTATGGTATTGCAATTGGTAAGACATGAGAATATCCTGGTTCACACGTGGTTCATATGCTTAATCAATCTCATGGGCTTTGACTATGGGCCTAGTCCTTGGGAATTTATCTTCCATCATTAATGAGGTTTTTCAGTTGGATGGGGACTTAGTTTTGTCATGTTTCTGTAGCACCGAGGAGGTAGCTGAATATCTTACCAAGGAAGGTATCTTTTTGGGGCACTATGTTACATATTGTCATTCCAAGGTCAAAAGAGATGCACAGAGTTGCAGGATCAAACTTAATTTTCTTCTTAACAATTGATGGGGATGTACAGAGATTTTGGGGGAAGTTCCCACTGGCAGTGTTTTAGGGGTTAGCTTTAAGCTCTTTTTTGGTACTTCTCAATAGATAAATTACTCTCTACTGTCCAGGATGAGGTCTGTTGGTGTATGTTGTTTGCGGATTGTGTGATGTTGGTCAACGAGACTAGTGGGGCCCAGTGTTTCAAATAGCGCCTGTAGCGTACGCTACATAGCGTAGGGTAGCCGTGGCGCTACATAGCGTCCCAAATAGCGTTATGCTACAGGGGTCATAGCGTATGCTACAGCTACGTAGTGCGTAGTGTCCGTAGCGTAAGCTACGATGTATTTTTTTACCATTTTGTTTTATTTTTTTATTTTTTTCATGTTTTCTTTGTTTCTAATGTTAAGGAATGTGACACTTGTATTGTACTTGATACTTTTAATGTATGGGATTTTTATTTCTTTTCATTATTGTGATGTGGTTTCAATTAGACATTATTAATTAAAGTGGTTTGCTTAGAAAGTTGTTGATGTGATAATTATTTGATTTGGCTTATATATGTGGATTGGCTTTTGATAAATGATAACTAATAACTTCTTTGAATATGCTTATAATTGATAAAATGAATCATCTTTTAGGCATTTATATATATATATATATATATTTCACTATTTATTATATTTGTCCTATTTTTAAATTAAAAATAGAAGTATCGTGTAGCATGTAGCACGCTACGTATTTACGATACACACTATGGAGGGCTGAGCGCTACGCATCATGCCACCGCTATTTAAAACACTGGTGGGGCCAATTGCTAATTTTAGGTTTGAGCGAAAGCTCTATAGTCTAGAGGCTTAAAAATTAACAGAACTAAGACCAAGTATTTGGAATGCAACTCATTATGGATAATTATGAAGGTGTGATTTAGTTAAAATTCATGATAAAGAGAACCCTCAAATCAGTGTGTTCCAATACCTTGGATCTGTTATTCAAAAGGATGGGGATATTAGTAAGGTTGTTTCCAATAGAATTAGTACTTGGTGTATGAAGATGGCTATGGAGTGTTGTGTGATTGCTGCATATGTATGGAGCTTAGGGTCTTTGGATTGTGGGAAAAGAAAAATGTTATGGAACCATAATTTTCAAGAGCATTATTGTAACATTGTTTCCGTGGATTCCATTTTCAGGGTTGTTTGGATAGCAACTAGGAATCTCATATTCCTTTCACAATCGGCACCTAGTTTCTTGTGCCAGAGAATCCTTTGGAAAAATCTGATAATTGCTTTGTGGAATCAGCCTTTTCTTTGCAATGCAAATAAGACGAGAAATAATCATTATATAATTATTACGAATTTTCTTTTCTTTTTCTGCAATATAA
Source organism: Magnolia sinica (assembly GCF_029962835.1). NCBI lineage: Eukaryota > Viridiplantae > Streptophyta > Magnoliopsida > Magnoliales > Magnoliaceae > Magnolia > Magnolia sinica. The sequence goes on along the minus strand of NC_080573.1, from coordinate 5,885,379 downwards.
GCAGACTCTTGAGGGGAAATGTTATAAGACAACTATTTAACCCACCGAGCTATATATGGCAATGTTGGGTAATTAGAAGGCACCGGGATTGGAATTTGAGGGTTGCAGAGATGAGAATGTTGAGATGGATGTGGGAAGAGCCGGAAGGATGGAGTTAAGATTGAAGTCGTTGAGAGCAACCTAAGAGTAGTCCCACTAAGAGAGACTGATATAGAGCAGATTGAGATGGCTTGGTCATGTTCAACGGAGATGGGAGATGGTCCATTGGGGTTGAAGGGCCTGAAAAGAGGATGAGAGGAAGATCTATAAGGGTCTGGATTGAGGTGGTGAGAAGAGATATGAAGGGTTAGGGGTCTGGATTGAGGTGGTGAGAAGAGATATCAAGGGTTAGGGGCCTGGATTGAGATGGTGAGAAGGGAGATGAAGTGTTGTTCGCTAGCCAAGAATAGGGTCATGGATAGGATTGATGGGCGAAATAGGATTTGGAAAGCCAACCCCAAACAGCTGGGACAAGGCTATGAGGATGATGGTGTGCTATATATTGCACAGCACGATTTCTGTTGTGTTTATTCTAAATGGTTTGGGCAAACAAACAAACCATGTGTATGGATCTGTTTATTCCTATATGTAGTTCTACTTAGGGCTAGCAATGCGCAGGCCTGGATTTGGAACTAGTCGGGCTGGGCCTGCAGGGCCGTGCCTGTTCAAAATATTGACTTTTCTTGGCCTGACCCGGCCATTGCCAGTGTTAGTTTTACTGGTTCAGTAGACGAATACTTGTTTATGGAGGGGCAAACCCTTTGGCGGGAAGGCCATTCAAACCTCCTTGTGAGTGTCACAATGTGTGAGGCCTTTCGACATGAAGCTGCTGAAGAGATTGATACATCTTTGAACTTGGAAGTAGTAGGCCAAGTGTCTTTGTAGGGCTTTTCTACTAATGTTGTGAGGAATCTCTCGTAGGATTGTGGGCTAAAAATGTAAGTTTTCACAGTAGAAAGCAAGAGTCTTGGATTTGAATGGTTTGACTGCTCACTGCAAGTGAAATGGCTTTAGATGGATTCTATACACGGTCCTTCTTTACTTGGTTACACATACAACTTGATGTTCTTATTTCTTTACCTTGATAAAGTGTTCCTTTTCACGGTTCCATGATTTGATGATTTTCGCAATCTATTTGGTGCTGTAGGAACACATTGTTTGGTGGTGCCCGCCCCCGTGAATTGGTAAACCCCCTTTCCCCCCTCCCTTGTGTGTATGATTTCTTTCCACGTGAAAATAAGGACCAACCTAATTTGGTAACTCAGTGAAAAACATGAGCAAATGCATCCCGGGGCTCTCTTGTGGAAGGGGGTACTGTGAAATTACATCTTTGTATTGTGACCCCCCCGCCCCCTCTTGGTGTTGCAGCTTTATCCTTTGGCTAATAAAATCTGTTTTTTATAAGAAAGGTCAAAGAACCTGGTTAGTGGAGAAAGTGCATAACTCTCCCTACATTCAACTGTGTAGTCCAGCCGATGAACTTGCAAAAGGGATATCTGCTCATCAGGTGGCTACACTTGTGTAGTCCACCTGATCAGTGGACTGTCTGTATATAATCATAGGCCAGGGAATATGCAATGTGGGACCATGTGAAGAATGGCATGGATCATACACGTGCTATATTGGCATATCTCTGAGGCACATATTATTTGAGTCTCATGGTCAGTCCAGATGCGCGAGTCCCTTTGCTGTTCTCATTATTAAAATTCCCCTCAAGACTGAATTTTCTTTGACATTCTTGGCAACAAATTGTGACTTGATGTTGCCTGAAAGCTGTTTACTTCTATTTGTAAGTTGGTTTCTCTAATTTGAGGCACTTTGCTGGGATTTGCAGCTGTTCTCATTAGTTCTCCAACAATCTAGACCTTTTTCATCTCTTTGTTTTTGTTGTTGTCATTCAGTCACTGTCACCTGGTTGATTCTGTGCTCTGTTGCAGGTTTTGAAGGAGCGTGGGTTTGACGATGTCGTTATTAACAATCTTGACATGAGCCAACCTGCCAACAGGTACCCGCTTATCCAATTCTTGTCTAATTTTCCTAAATTGGCTTTTATGCTTCTGAATACTTTGGAATGGCAGAAACGACCAAAATGTGCTGGACCATCTCAGAAAATGTGACCAAAATCCCCCTTCCAGGAACGCATACCAATTTGTATGTCCTGCAGGTGACCTGTAAGGTGGTTTTAGTTGCAAAAGCAAGATATTTCTGCAAAAAACTACATGCTTCCATTTGCTTTGTTAATTGGGATGTGAATTGCTGGTTGACCGGATCAATATTATATTTAGGGTTTTTTCTTTTCTGCCAAGAAACCATTATAACTACTGTAAATCATCATGTGCCAAAAACATCATCAAGGCATTCTTGTCTCTCTCCCTCTCCCTCTCCCTGGAAAAGGAGATTTTGGTTGAAAAGAGGAAATGTACAAGAATCGGCCCAAACTAGCGGTGCTTCAACCTGTGTTGAGGATTCTGTGTGGATGGGACCTGTCTTTCATTGATTGGGGCGTTGTTTGGAGGCCCTCATGCATAAGCTTCCCCGTGGAAAATCCTTGCCATCTGCACTTTGCAAGCGGGATGGTTGAAAAGAATGCATCCATGCTCATATGGATCAGGGAAACAAAGTTCACCATGCAAATTGCTGGTTTGCTTGGTAGATGAAAAGGCTTCACATCCATCGCTCATCCATTGTGGAACCTGCTAGATGGTCTTGATCGCTCTAGGGTGGGCCCCATCTGCACATAATGCTAACCTTAAAGGAATGCCTTTAATTGTGGTGAACCATTGATTATAGACCGTTCTATTCTGTTTTCTGTGGCAAAATGCTTACATCTCACTTGTTTGTATGTGAATGTGAAGGGCAAAGCACGACAGTCCCAAGCCTGACTCAAAGCCAGAGCCCTCTCTCCCAAACACTCGCTACAGTGAAAAGCCTGAGAATTTCCAGCCTGACCAGAGGACTGCAAGGGACTTTGAGAGGAAAGATCACCGGCCTGACGCTGAGAAACCAGATATGCAGAGGAGTTCCAGGAGAAATGATAACCGTAGGAATGGCAAGGAGATCGAGAAGCCGCAGGAACGGCGACCAGAGCCTGAAAGCTGGCGCAAGCCCATTGAGCCCCCAAAGCAGCACATGTCTGATGCTCAAGGCCCACGTTTTGGCCGGGCCACATCTGCCTTGGAGCTCGCCCATGCATTCTCGAGATCGATGTCTGATGATGGCAAGTCAACCGACCGGTTTACAAGCCAGAGGAGCCTGCCTGGCCGGAATCAGGTACCCTTCTCTCGTCTGACTGATACCCGTGAGTTTTATTCGGGTCCGGCCACGAGACAGATCAATGGTTACTGATCCAGTTGATAGCTTAACCTGGGCCGGCAGTTTGTCTCCCCCCTGCGATGAGCGACAAATTTGGGGGCGGATCATTTTTCAGATTGCTTATTTGTCTGGGTCACTGTCTTCTATTTCCCTGAACATGGTATTTGAGCAGCTTGGAGTGCTTTAGAAGAGGAGATGGTGGGCACTTTTTCATTTTTCTAAAGTTTTCATTGCAAAGTTCTTTCAATTTCACAAAAGATGATTTGCTAAAGAGTGATCAGCTTTCATGAATGGCTATTTATTTTCACGGCCTGCCATGCACTGCATGGTCCAGTGCTCTATGATCTGAACTGTTCATTGGATGTGATCGCCTACAGATGGAGTCTGATGGACCGTCGACCGCCTGATCTCTTGTGCCAATGGATGGTAGAAGAGAATTGGCAACATACCGATCATAGAAGTTATGAAACAATGGCATCCATGAATGTGGGTAGGGATCAAGAAAAGTAGCCATCTGATGAACGGACCAGATTTTTGTACCTGAGCTCTGCAGCTCCGCTTAAAGACTTTGATCTTGATTTCTGGATAGTACTATCATCTTTCCAAGTACTGTTTTAGAATGGAGCGCAGATTATGGTGTGCAGTGTTTTTGGAGGTTAGGAGATGGTGAAACCTTCTGTGGTGGTGCATTCTCTGGCATGTTGGCACATGTGGAACATTTCGATGGGCTGTCTGCAAATAACATTTCTATAGAGGCTAGTTCCTCTACAAACGTTTGTAGAAAAAAAGATCCTCCCATTCACCTGAGTGTAATGGTGTTATTAACATGCGTGGAACTTATTCGCCTATTGTCAAATTGTTATTCAACTGTTGTGGGGTTCACAATGTTGTGTATGCCATCTAAATCCGTGCATCAATTGAGTCACACCATCAGGATGGTCATTGGGTGGGCCAGGCTATAGAAAACAATGGACGTCCCACCACAAACTTCCAAATATCACCTGGTGGCGCATGTGATGGTTGGATCCAGCTTTTTTGGTGGGATTACCATCTGGACGGGCTTGATTCCACCTGCAAATGACAGTGGGCCGCATGATTAGAGTTGTAAAATAGTATTTTTCTACCAAAGTGTATAGTATCAGGGCGTGGATTCGGTCAGGTTAGGGACCTCACTGAGTTTGGTCAGGTAATACCCGTAGGGTACATATACTGTATATCCACGCCACATTTTAGGGCGTGGACCCAAAACTGAAGCAGATCCAAATCCCAGGTGGACCACACCACAGGAAATAATGGTTATCGATCATTAAAAACTTAATTGTGGGCCACAAAAGTTTTGGATCAAGTTGATTTTTGTATTTTCCCTACAACTAGGTCTGTTTGACCTTATCAACAGGTTGGGTGGCACATTCGCATTACGGCGGGCCCTAGGATGTTTTTAATGGTAGGCATTCAATCAGCACTGTTTCTTATGGTGTGTTCCACCTGAGTTTTGGATCTGCTTCAGTTTTGGGCCCACGTCCTAAAATAAGGTGGAAACATGGATGGACGGTGTGGATATACAACACATACATCAAGGCCGCCCCCCACAGTCATTACCTGACAGAACTCAGGTCAGGTCCCGACCTGACTGAATCCGCGCCCCATAAGATCAGGCCTCTTTCTTATCGTTTGTCCCAAATGCTATGTGGTTTGCAGGTAGATTTGGGGCAGTGCAAGATCTGGGTCATTCATCAGTTGCGGGGTCCATTGGTAACAAAATCAAGCCGCTCTACTTGTTTGTGGCCCCGCAAACGGTTAGAAACAAATGGCCAAGGTCCATATCCTACATACGTGTGGCCCACGTAATGAGTTGCCAGCTTGATTGCTGGAGTTGGTAGCATTCCTAGGTTTAATATCAGACCGGTCTACTCATCCGTGGGCTCCCTGAATGATTTTAGAAGCAAACGAGCAAGGTTCTATATTCAACATGCGTGTGGCCCACCTCGAGTGACCAGCTCATTTTTGTGTCAAGCAATGGGACGCACCTTGAACATGATCGGCCTGGATTTGGCACACGTGTTTCGATCGTTTCTTGCATTAATCAGGGGACCCACAGGGAGCATTTGGTTAGATTAATGGTCGATCCGGCCATGCATGTAGTTGAGGGAGATTGTAGTGTGGAGCCAATAAAACCGGGATATGGTATAGCTAACTATCTATAGTAAAAGTGAAAAGGTAATGAATCAATCGTATACGTCCATCGAGCTGCCCTTCTGATGGACAGTGTTTCCATATTTGGGTGCTTAATTCATGTAGTTATTCATATTAATCATCTATCATGGGTTTGGATCCATGGCTCGTGGTAGACCGACTCTATATAACCTTGAGATCATGCCAATCGAGTGCCCATGTGATGTAGGGGTTGGATGTGTTTGTGATTTCCTTTGTTTGTTCTGTCGTCGATGTATGAATCCATTGGTTGCAATTTCATTTACTTATTTTTTAAAGCATTTAATATATTTTGATCTTTTTGTTCTAGTAGTTCTATATTTCTTTTTTCATGTTGTCGTTTGATCCTTACAGATGCGTGTGTGGTAGACTCACAAGAGTTTCAACCTAAGGTCATAGGTTCGATTGCTCATTGTGGTGAAATTTCAATATGGTGTGAGCGTCTGTGTGAAAAAGGTCTTGTTTTTTTTTTTTTTCTTTAAAATTTATTTTCATCTAGGTGCATAGGTTATGATTTGTTTAATGACTCGATTAAGCTTGACCCACTGAATTATTGTTTTCTGTATGAGTTCTCTCATCTGTGTTTACAAATGTAAGTGAAGATATATGTGTGCCTGTCGGGAGAAACTCTCAAGTCCAACCAGCTTGGAAATAAGGGATTAATTAATGTTAATAAAAATAAAGGAGTGGACTTCCTGGAAGTGAAAGGAGTTGCCGGCTCAAGTGAACCCCAATGTGGTGTTTATGTAAAATCCACTTTGACAACTATGTACGTCACCAAATGTTAGTCCCATGATCCAAAATCCCATCCATGATTAAGGTGAACCACATCATTAGAAATAGTTTACAGGGTAAAGTTCCTCCTCCAAACTATTTCCCTTAGTGGGCCCCATATAAATCACTAATGTGTCTGATTTTTGAGCCCTAATATTAAGTTTTAGTGCGACAACTGATGCTTGGAGTGGATTTAGTGGAATAATTGGGCTGGGCCCTAACAAATCAAGGGTAGACGTCCCTCTCCCAATAGTTTTCATTGTTGTAGCCCACCATAATTAGGGGTGCACACGGGTCGGTTCGGTCCGGTTCTGGGGTGAAACCTGAACCAAACCGTTCCTAACGGTTCTAGGAGAATCGGAACTGGAACCGGACTGTTAGTGCCCTAAAACCGAACCAGAACGGGATCATTAAAACGGGTTTGGTTCCGAATCAGTTTCACGGTTCTAGGATCATTCTAGAGAGAGAGAGAGAGAGAGAGAGAGAGAGAGAGAGAGAGAGAGGGGAATGGATGGGGATTGGGGCAGCGTGAAGAGTGAAGTGAAAATGAACTTAGGGTTTTTTTTTTTTTTTTTTAATATATGGTTTGGTTCTTGGTTTGATTCCAGGTTTAGTTCTACCGATCAATTCACAGTTCAGTTCGGTTCTACATACCCCCAAATCAAGAATCGAACTGAACTAATCGGTTCTTTAATTTTCGAAACTAGAATCGGAATAGGTGCACTCTAGAACTGGACCAAACCATACGGTTTGGTCGGTTTCTGTCCAGTTCCACGGTTCTACTAGTTCGATGTGCACCCCTAACCATAATCATGAGTGCGCTTAATATTTTGGATAGAGGCCTAACAAGGATTACACATGTAAGTGTCAGAACAGATCTCACATCCATATCCCAGTGCCACCTAAAAAATAAAGGGTGGATGTCCTTCTCCAACCTTTTCCTAGGAAACCACATTTATTCAAAAAAAGAAAAAGGAAGAAAAAACTAAATAAATAAAAAGTAGTTAAGTCCAACATATATGAAAAGCTATAATCCACCCATATGATAACATCCAAAGTGCTAGGTGCATGTAAAATCCAACCCTTCTGATAGGTTGGCCCCACCTCTCGCCTACCTCAACCAATAGTCTAGCCAATTGGACTTGAGGCATTGTTGTTTAGAAAAATAAATGAGTTTCATGCTGGTCCTTAATTTTTGACATGGCCCACCATGATGTGTATATGAGATCCATTTTGACCACTAGACGTGTAATCCCATGTTGGGAATTGGAGCAAAAAAATCAGGCTGACCCGTTATTCAAGTTAGCCACAACAAAGGAAACAATTGGGAGATAGATGTCCATTCTTGATTTTTACAGGGCTTACGATGATGATTATATTATATCAACTTCAACCAATAGATGCCATACTAAAAATTAGTTCTAGGGCCAAAAAATCAGGCTTATTAGTGATTTAGCTGGCCACACCAAGGGAAAAAGTTTGGAGAGTACACCATGCACTGTTCCAATCGTGTGAATAATGAATGAGGCTGATTTTTGGAATTGCATCATCAACACCATGGTGGAGCCTAGCCAAGCTTCCATCCTTGTCCAAAGTGAACTCTGCCCTTGGGTATTTTTATTAACATTAATCAACCCTTATTTTCTACGTTGGTTGGACGTCCAATCAAACCAGTTGGACTTGAGTCTCTCTGTCTCTCTCTCTCTCTCTTCCGCTCCCATGAATCCATTCCAGCTATTGAACTTCTTGAATTTGAGGTAAACAATTGCTTCTTTTTAATATTTGATTCTAGCCTCCAATCAACAAATAATAGATCTATAGGGCATATAGGATCAAGGCATACTTTATAAGCAATGCATTCATGAAACTTTGACTAGGGTATGAGGAGGTAAAAATGAGATTCTATCTTCTGGTTCCGTTCTAAAATAATAAGATGTATTACTCCACCATCGAAAAACAAAAGAAGACTTTCATTTCCAAGCTTAACTCAGATCTCGTTTCTTTTTGTGTGCGAAGCAGTGTTAAATAAAAATACCCAAAAGAATTAGCTCTCCATAAAAAAACAGAGGTGATCCAGCGACGCCTTCAGTTAGGTTACCTTGTCGTGACTTCACTCTAATATCCAGAACTCCCATGAGATCGACCATTAATCGATTCTCAAGGAAACTTTGTGAGAACTTTCAACACATGGTGTGAACACAAAATTCAAATGGTACACTAAACGAGTCACCTCATGAAACCTCTAAGGCTAACTTTTTGGCATGATCCAAAAATTTGATGGGCCATAGCAAAGTGAGAAGCAAATCAAGGTTATGGGGTTTCTTCTATGCTATGGCCACTAGATTTTTGAATCAGGCCAAGAAGTTAACTGTGAGGTTTCACGAGGTGACATGTATAGTAAATCATCTAGATTTTATGCTCACATCACTTGTCAAAAGTTTCCACCAAGCTCTCATGAGAACCTGCTCTCATGAAAAGGTATTATACGCTCGATCGTATTATACCTTCTATAAGGTCGAGTGCTGGCGGTATGTTATTTGTCGGTTGGTGAAAATTTTAAACAAACCTGGAAATTTTATAGGATGCAAGTAATCTATGTGCGAGCCTTTCGTTGTTAGAAGATCATGTGTAAGGATTCTGTGTAAGGCCCACTATGATGTTTGTGATAAATCCAACTCGTCCATCCGTTTTTCAAAGTCATTTTAGGACATGCAATAAAAAATGATGAGGATCCAAATATTAAATGGGCCACATGAGAGGAAATAGTGGGGATTTAGTGACCACCGTTGAAACATTCATATGGCTACAAAAGTTTTGTATTGGTTTATGTTCATGGTGTTTTCATTTCATATCAATGAAAATGACCTTATAAACAGTTTGGATGGAATATAAACACTAAGGTGGAGCCTAGGAAGGTTTCAATGGTAAGTATTCCTTTCTCCACTGTTTCATCTCGTATGACCCACTTGAATTTTGGGTCCTCCTCATTTTTTGTATAATGTCCTAAAACGATATTTAAAAACAAAAGGACGAATTGGATTTCACACAAAGATCACAGTGGTCCCCACACAGAATTCTTCTGTTGATCTTCATGGGAAAGTCTTTAGTAGGAAATCTGCGTCCTTCTGTTTTAAGTTTGGAAAACGGATTGGCTACTCCCCCGCCACTGGCCAATGGCGGGTGGTCGGTGCTATGTGGGCCCCACCATGATGTATGTGTTTCATTTATGCCGTCCATCCATTTTTCCATCTAATTTAAGGGGTTGAGCCCAAAATTGAAGCATATCCAAAGATCAAGTCGATCATGCCTGGGAAAAAGTGGGGATAATAATTTCTACCATTGAAACCTTGTTAGGCCCCATAGTGATGTTTATTTGTCATCTAACCTATTCATAAGATCATACATACATGGATGAACGGAAAACAAAAATATAAGCTTGACCCAAAACTTATGTGGCCTCCACGAAAGTTTCAACAATAAAAGTTCAATTCAACTGTTTCATGTGGTGTGGTCCATTTGAACATTGTATATACTTCATTTTTGGGATCAAGCCATAAAATTTTCTGGGAAAATGGATGGATGGAGAAGATAAAATATGTAAATCATGGTGGACCTCACATAGTTTACTCAGTAAGCTGAGCAATCCCCTCCCATCTAGGAGGGAAGCGGATTGGCTAGTGTACTACACACGAGCTATATAGCTAGTGTAGATACGTGTCGCACGAAGACAAGTGCCAACGCTCTTTGAGCTCCTAGTTGCACGAACGGTTCAAAGGAGATCAAAGTTACATGGCCCCACAATGATTTATTTCTTATATCCATACCCTTCATCCATTTTTCAAGATCAATTTAGACTATTAAACAAAAAATGAATCATATCCAAAGCTCAATTGGACCACACCAAAAATAGTAGCGAGGACAATGATTTTCATAGTTAAAATTTGTAGAGCCTACATAACTTTTATTTTCCATCCAATTTGTTAATAAGATCACAAATATATAGATGAAGAGGAAAAACGAATTTCATATTAATTGGAAGCTTCTGTGACCCCAAAAGGGTTTCAATGGTAGATGTTTAATCCTTAACTGCTTTTTGCAGTGTGGTCCACTTGATCTTTATATTTGTCTTATCTTTAGGCTCAAGCCTTAAGATGAGCTTACATCATGATGGGACCCACAAAACTTGTTGACGTTAATACACCGGTTAAATGGCTGGTGTGTGGTACACCAGCCAATTTGTTTCCGTCTCGGAGTGGGACGCAGATTACCTAATGAGAGGTTGAGTAGCTGAAGTACATCACCAAGTTCTATGGGTCTCAGCATGATGTTTGTATTATATCCACACCATTCATCCATTTTGAGAGATCATATTATGGCATTATCCAAAGACTGAGGCAGATCAAAAGCTCTAGTGGACCGCACCATAGAAAAAAGTGTGGAGAGTGATGCTCACTGTTAAAATCATCCGAAGGCCCACTATACGGTTTATTTGACATCCAACCTGTTGATTAGCTCATACAAACCCATATGAAGGAAAAAAACAAAGATAAACTTGATTCAAAACTTTTATAGCTCCCTAAAAAAATTTAATGTTCGACGCCCATTCAACATTGTTTCCTATAATGTGGTCCATTTGAGATTGGGATATACCCCAATTTTGGTCTCATTAACATAAAATGATCTAGAAAAACATATAGACAACATAGATGAAACACATACAGCATGGTGAGGCCCACATAACACCTACCACCCGTTGGCCGGTTGCGGGGGAGTAGTTAGTTCGTTTTCCAAACCTAGGGATGCGGATTTCCTACTAAAGCCTTTCCCACGGAGATTCATGAAAGGATTCTGTGTGGGGTCCATTATGATCTTTGTGTCAAATCCAACCCGTCCATTTGTTTTTAGATATCATTTTAGGACATTATACCAAAAATGAGGAGGATCTAAAATTCAAGTGGGTCATACGAGATGAAATAGTGGGGAAAGGAATGCTTATCATTGAAACCTTCCTACGCTCCACCTTGGTGTTTATATTCCATCCAAACCGTTTATAAGGTCATTTTCACTGATATGAAATGAAAACGCCACGAACATAAACCGATACAAAACTTTTGTAGCCATATGAATGTTTCAACGGTGGTCACTAAATCCCCATTGTTTCCCCTCATGCGTCCCATTTAATATTTGGATCCTCCTCATTTTTTGTTGCATGTCCTAGAATGATTTTGAAAAAGGATGGACGGGTTGGATTTATGACAAACATCATAGTGGGCCCCACACAGAATCCTTGCACGTGATCTTCCAACAACAAAAGGCTTGCACATAAATTGCTTGTGGCCCTATAAAATTTCCCAGTTTGTTTAAAATTTTCACCATCCGACGAATAATGCGCCGCCAACACTCGACCTTATAGAAGGTATAATACGATCGAGCGTATGGTGTGTGTGTATATATATAGCTAAATGCTCAACTGCATACCAGTTTGCATGGAACTTATGCGAACTTTTTTGAGAACTTATCGTATATTGGGATGTGACTCCAAAATCTGAATGGTCCACGCAAAGTAGCACCTCATGAAACTCCTCGAGCCCAATATGTACTTTGATCCAAAACTTTTGTGGGCCATGAAAAATGAAAACAGTTTCCTCCATTGATTTTCATTTCTCTTTGCTATAGCCCCCCAAAATTTTATATCTTGGTGAAAATTTGTCCCTGGGGTTTGAATTTTTACAGGGTTTACCATGACGTTTATGTGAAATCCACTCAAACCATTAGTTTCCTTGAAAATTCATGTATGAAGACCAAACAATAGGCTCATATGTGATGTAAGTGGGCTATACCAAGTGAAACAATTTGGATGGTGGGCGTTTTCCTGCATTGCGTCTGCTCATGTAGCCCATCCAAATTATTGATGTGTTTGATATTGGGGCCTTATCACTAAATTATCGTCACACTCTTACAATCGGAGTGTGTTTTACCTGCACATCAAGTTGGGTCTACTTCCAACCTACCAGCATTGGTTGAGAGGTTGTCCTAGGCCCGATGATCCAGGCTGCTAGTGGCTACTTGGTGCTGGTCTATGTTCGTGGGCCCAATAATAATGTATATATTTAATCTAAACTACTCAATCAGTTTTTCAAATCATTGTATGGCATGAGCCCAAAATAAGTTATATTCAAATCCCGAACCATGCCACACGCAATAGTAAGAACCGCCACCATTAAAATTTTCTTTGGGGCCACAAAAGTTTTGGTTCAAATTAATATTTGTGTTTTCCCTTCATCCGGTTCTACATGACTTAATCGACAGGTTAGATGGAAAACAAACATTACAATAGACTTTAGGAAGATTTTAATGGTAGGCGTTTATTCACCGCTGTTTTCCTATGGTGTGTTTCACCTGAGATTTGGGTCCGGCTTATTTTTTGGATTCATACCATAAATTGAGCTGGAAAAATAGATGGAAATCTTGAATTAAATACATACATTATTGTTGGGCCCATAAGCACCTAAAATAGTAAGGTCCCTATCGACATGTCAGTATGCAATCCACGTCCCAACTAATATGGGTCAGATGGATCCATTCCAACCATAGGGTGTGTGACGGTAATGTAACTATAGGGATAAAAATTCAGCCATATATATAATAGCACTGGTCCACATGAGCGAAAATAGTCCCGGGATGCTTATCATCCAAACAACTTCACTTGGTGTGCCCGCATAAATCATATAAGGGCTTAATATTTGGTCCTCATTCATGAAATTTTACAAAGAAAGCTGGAGTGAATTTCACGTGAGCATTACAATAGGCCTTATAAAAATTTAAGATTAGGTGTCCCCTCTCCCTCTGTTTCCCTTGGTGTTGCCCACCCAAATCACGAATCGGCCTGCCTTTTGAGCCCTACAGATAAATTGCCATGATGGATCTAATTATCGGGGTGGATTTTCATGACTGCATCTTGGTGGGACCCACCCCCAGCATACCTTTCTCCTTTCCCTCAATCCTTGATGCGAGTCTGATGCCTTATCTGGCACGATTATCCAAGATTGTATTGGATACACGTAACATGAATATATCTTGATTCAGTCAGGATCTACAGTGTAATTGGGTCACATCATCACGTCATCATACCCTGCAATTAATAGAACAATGTTGGCAACGTCAGCCACGATGTGAACCAATCATGTGCAGAGAAATAAGAATTTTCTTCTTGCGGTAAAAGAGGATCTGAATTTATTGCAGTGATTTGTACAATGTATTCTAGGGTTCAGATTCTCTACTCATCACCAGCAGAAATTTCATGTTTATTCCAATGTAATTAGACAACATCACCACAAACTAGATTAATGCAAATGATCCAAATTCTATATTCCTAATGTGCTTGCATTAATACCCAGATTCAATCTCATGCCCCTGGAAGAGCTGGGTCTTTATGATGTAAAGTGGGTTGCAGACAGTTACATGGCCAAGATGGATCAGAAAAGGCCCGGTCGACGACAGAAATGATCCAGACCATCGAATCTTAAATTGGGTATATCTTGCAATCCGAAATGAGTTATCTGACGTAAAATATATGATTTTGGGGTAGAACGAGCTACTGAAGCCAACCAACCCTGCTACTCTAGGTTGCGCAGCCCGGAATTGCGAAAAATCCTTGAATCGACGGTCGTTTTCCTGTTTTAATTTTGTTTTTACTATAAATAGTAAGTTTTAGTTTGATTATAACTCTTCATCCGTCGGGCTTTAGGAGTTGCGCCCTATGTGAAAAGAGCTTAGAATAATTAGGAGAACAGTTTGGTGAAGCCAAATAGGACACTTACTATTTTGGCCGAAAACCTTGCTCACTAGTATACATCACGGCCGTCTATAAATTTTAAGGTTACTATTTATAGTAAGTCATAGATTCTAAGAGTTTGAGTTGTAGTTTGATTCTGATTTTTTTTCCATTGCTTGGTACCCTAATTTAAAGGATTGTGAACTCGTTTTTATTGATTAATTAATCAATTTTGAATTTCTTAGAATTTATTTCTATTTTCTGCTTTATTTCCTCGTGGATTCGAGAAGTCTCTGTGAGGAGTTCAAAGAAGCTCCGTGGATTTGGAGTAGTTATTCTCATCACGTTCATCCCTACGTCGGTTTATTGAACACATTGATTCTTTCATAGTGGTTTTTGTGATGGTTGTAGCATTCAAAATAGTCCATCTCAAGGTTTAAAGTATGGTTCAAAGCCCGTACATATTACCATGAATGATACGACCCTGTTGTCCAGAAAACCCCATACAGATGTGGATACTATCAACGGTGAACCACATACGCTGCAGATGGTCCATGTGGTTTACTTTTTGTTTACTATCATGGATGTCATTGCTCGCTAGCACAATATCACACACACTCAATTTCTTTGAAGTAGTGACGTCCAATCCACATTGATTATTCGAACATGTTTTTCAATTTATGGTCGAGAATTGAAGTTGATCATATGATAGGATGGGCCATGCTTCTTCTTTTATGTTGAAACATTTCTAAAAGTATGATAATACACCACGTGAGATTCCCAACTTATGAATTTTTGGAAATTGGAAATCAGTCTCCGGATACAGGAGATTAGCCAAACACATGAATCCTAATTGTGAAATGAGAGTACACAGGTATTGCAATAACTGATAATCTGAGCCAATTGAATGGGCAAACGCAAATTCAAATGATCGGGACCGATCTGCATACTTGGTTTTCATTTTTTTTTTTTTTTCTTACAAGTGGGGTCATGGAGCATGACCCAATGATCATAGTAGTATCCTAACCGTTCGGTGGTAATGATCAAAGGGTCCAATGTGGATGGAGTTCAGTACAAAAACCAACGGATAAAATGAGTCTAACCATCCAATATCACGACTAGAAAAGTAAGATCAAAATGATTAGCCGTCCAGATTCAACAAGCAAAATCAGATGGTTACGATAATCTGATCACTTCGATTAACGGCTATATGCTACAGCCACGATTTGGAAGGTCTCAATTTTTGTACACGCATGACATATTTCCATGCACTCGCTGGATGATTCATCAGATCTATGGGAGATGAAATTAGGATTATCACTATACCTGACTACAGAATCATACCCACCAATCTTGGGCCATTATTCTGTCCCTCTATTATCAACCCTCCATTTGCAGGCCACAGATTGAAATGATTTGACCGTCCAATGAAGGAGATTTTATGGCATGAACCGTCCATAGTAAGCAGCATCAGACCAACGGTGCGGATTGATGAACCATGGGCCCCACTTGTACAAACTGACAATCTGAGGCAAACATCAGTCTTTCCTTTTTGTGCATGCATCGCAGCTTCAACGTACTAAGCAAAGCAAAATGGCACTGTTTAATTTAAAATTATACCATCATTAGCATCTAATACCGCTGTTTTACAGTATATTTGTAGCATACAAGCAAGAAGGGAGATCACAGCCGTTCAAAACAAGAACGCGGTCGGGGCGAACGCAGGAAGGATGGAAGGAACGGTATGATGCCTGAGAAAAACAGAAAAATATTAGAAACTTCCCATTATAAAGATCTAAACACAAGTGATCCATTGCTGTACTAATTAAATATGTGCCAGTTTTTTAAGACATCTGAGCCATCCAAAAGGTGGGCCACACCATATGAAGGTCACCTTCACTGAAAATCAAACCGATCTAGTAATTAGGTGGGCCACAGTTCCGTGCATCTATTTCAACAGGCATGGACCATGTGATAAGTGCATCAACCTGATTTTTCATGTAGGTGATATGGCCCATCTTTTGCACGGCTAGAACGTACATCTTCTTTGTGGGTGGGGCCGCAACATATCCACAGCACACGCGTTATTCGCTGATCCAACGGTCACTAGAGTCCTATCCCTGAACTATGATCATATGATCAATGGGTGCATGTTTTATAATGTTTGGATGGGCCATGTGTGGAGTATGGATGAATCGCTATCCTCCCAACACGTCATCTGAATCACAGATCTCGATCATTGATCAAAGGGCCCACAATACATTGCGCTTGCACCAAAAGACAAATCCCATCGCACGATCCGAACAATCGGTTTGCAAGATCAGTTCTGACGGTTAGGATCGGTATTTCGTTTCCCCATCACGCCCAACATGTCATATGAAAATCATTCGTTAAATGGTTTGGCCCACCTGATATGAAAATTAGCCTGATTTTGTGCCAGATGATCTATTAATGAAGCCCACCTATTGGACGACTCCCATGTCTTTAAGACGGAGCACACTGATACACGTGCAAGGTGAGTCGAAATCTTAACCGTTCGTTCAATGGATTGAATTAAAGCCATTGGCATAGCTTATCAGTGGTTATGCCCACATATTGAACGGCTCTGATCATCAGAAGACCGGTCATAACAACAGAAAACTGGACTCCCGCGGTGCACCGATCTTTACATCAAAGGAAAAAGAAAGAAAAAAAAGGAAAAAAAATAAAAATAAAAATAGAAAGCCTCTCGAAAATAGATCAGTACCCGAAACGTTCGTTGTAGTCGTGTACGGTAATCTTAGCCCTTGAGTTGCTCTTTCCCGCCAAATTCTTCCCCGACGATCTGACCGTCCGTTTCCCCTTCCCCGCGGGTCCCACACAGACCACGCTGTCCTCAGAAATCGCGACAAGCGAAGGCCGCCACATGGCCGAGTTACTCCGCCCCCCGCTCTTTCTCCCGCTTGCCGAATCGGCCGGGGCGCACGTTAGCGCCGCGAGCGCCCCTGTCTCTTCTATGCGCGGGGGGGCGTCCGGCACGTCGGGCCGTGCTGGTGGCCCGTAGCAGGACACGAATCCGAAGAACCTCATGCTCGGAGAAGGAAAAAAAGAAGAGGACTCTCTTTGTTGATAATTACAACATCTGCCATCGCTGAAAGAGGAGTCGCTTTTCCCTCTCCATCCTTAGATTGTGGATGACCGACCCCGAACCCCCCCATTTTATAGGAGAGGTTTGTCTTTTTCTGAGCATTTTACAATACAATCTTCAAATGACCTCAACTTTTCTCTAAATTACCATCTTGCCCATCTCGATTGGACTTGGAAAATCCAGTGGGGGCATTTTGGTAATATCATCATGCCCCATGTTGGTGGTTAGAGGGGTCGTTGGCTCGTTGCATCTCATTTAAGGTGATAGAATCTTGTGTTAGTATCGCATCATTAAAAAATAATGGTGACTCATCCTACCCACTTATAGCACTGATGTACGGTTAACCAGACCATCATAGTTCTGGGGCCCATTGTGGATGGAGCTTGTCTCTAAAATATCACTGATGGAGAAATCCTAACCGTCTGATCAATGGCAATGAAATGGATGGTTAAAAGTAGGATAGCGAGTGGTGCAAATTTGCAGGAGAAAGAATCAGTGGGTAATATCATTTTCTCAATGAAGATTTTGTGGTCAGTGATTTGGACGGTTTCAATTGCCTTATAACTATGCTATGTGTATGTTCCAAGAGTCACCACCATTTTTTTAACGGTGAAGAACTAGTTGTGGGAGCTCACGCATGATACACGTGACACACTTGCATGCCAAGTACATGCAGCTGGACGGTGATTGCTTCTGAACCCCCTCCAGTCGAAAGCTAGGTGGGGGCTGCCCGTGATGTTTGTGAGAAATCCACTCCGTCCATCCGTTTTCCAGATATTTTTAGTATATGATCGTAAATAACGAGGCTAATCCAATACTTTAGTGGGCCACACAAGAGGAAAAAGTGAGGAGAGAAATGCCTACACTTGAAACTTTCCTCGGTCCGCCGTGATGTTTATATGCCATCTAAACTGTTGATAAAGTCATCCCCACTGGTATGAATTGAAAGCACAAAAATATTTGGATGATACAAAACCATGTAGCCTCACGAATGTTTCAACGGTGGGTATTCAATCCCCACTCTTTCTTTTCATGTTGCCCACTTAAGTCTTGGATCTGCCTCATTTTTGTACTCACGTGCTAACATCATCCGAAAAACCGATGGACCGGATGGATTTCCCATAAATATAACGATGGGCCTTACATAGCTTCCCACCGGTCGCAGGCAATATACATCCCATGAAGCTAGATTCCTAGCTAGTTCAGCCTATGAGTAATGCAAATCGTATCCAAACCAACCAAATCGCTGACTCAACCGTTGATGGAGCATCAGGATTGCTAGATCAGAGTAATTTCAGGGATCTGCTCCATTCACAACGTGACCCACAATTTCCACGGTCAGTCACCGCCATTTTCAAAACGATAGCAACTATTATTGAAATCTAGACCGGTAGCGGAGCTGACAAGCATCTCTTCCCGTAACACGTGGCAGGGTAACATATCAATCGGGTCCCTCCATCTAGATTGCCGTATTGGGGAGGGCAAATGATCCACGGCAAACATCCATTGATGTTCCTAACCATTCGATCGGTTTCGCTCAAAGCGACATCGGTAAGCAACAATCGTAACGGTCAAGATTCAGTGCGGGTAGATAACAACAATGACGGAGAGGAATTTCTATTGTATTTTGACATTTTAAATCTAACCGGTACATGATATGTATCAATGGACGGCTCCGATTGATGCATCACCCTACCATGTAATTGAGGAGAGATGGCTCTGACCCATTAAGCTTCTGCTGGATCTAGCTCATTGTTTCCAAGTTGGGAAACAAGTCCATCTCTACCTTATTAGAGTTTATTAGAGTAGATAATGGTAAATTTTTGATTAAGGTAATCGTAATCACATATGTACGGGCACTCAAGTCCAAAAATCAAATTTATTGTCCAAGGACGTTCAATTTCTAGCGGGCAAAAATCCGAGGCATTATAGTAATCTCATCTTATTATGATTAAGGTAATCTTATGATTAGGATAATTTTTAATGAATCACTCTTATCTTCCATATATTTATGTTATTCTGATTAAAATAAATAAGTTATAATTTTTATAATGTATTATCTTATGTTTTAACTATATTTCTTGTTAAAATAATAGTTACAGTTTTCATAAGTAGTCTCCTATGGTTTAATATGATATCAAAGTCAGAGCTCAAATATATTATGCCTGTTTGATTACTATTTGCAACTATTCTCAAGAATTAGCACCCGTGTTCTCCTTATCTTGAATGACACCTTTTGGCACTTTTTTTTTTTTTTTTTTGACTGTTTCAACAACTTCACTCACTAAGATAAACCAGCTCCAATACAACTTTATATGAGAAGAAAGCTTTGGAGAAAACTCTCTGTAAGAGAAACTCTCTCCCCCTCTTTCTCTCTTAACCCTTTTATTAGCAAAAGGAAAATCCTTTTAAGCTCCAAAGCAAAATGATATATAAATATATCTTTTAGCTTTCATAACAATGCTATAGCCAGGGAGTTATAGGTGAGAAATATAGATTTTCTTTAAAATAGTGTCGTCCCTCACTTAACATGTAAAAATAACTGTATTTTGTCATTGAGAAAATGCACCTCACATAAATTCAAAGTGATAGACACATGATGGAGAGCTAGGATTTTGCACACTTGTTCTACATTGGCATACATGGCTTTATATTATGATTTCCTACTAATCTAGATTGTGTGAGGCATGAATAGCATTGTGACTAAGCATGCATGCCAATGTAGAACACGTGTGCAAAATCCTAGCTTTCCATAGGTGGACAACCCTACTCAGACCACCTAGCATAAATTTTTTTTTTTTTTTTGATAATTTCACTCTTAAGATGGATCAAGTGTTCACCCTTCCATTTGTTTTATATATTGTACCATAATGAAGACCGACTCAAGCTCCTTATCAAGGATTCGGAAGGTACCTGTTCTTCGTCGCTGGCCTCTGTCTCCACGTTTCAAGCATTAGGAATTTCAATTCCAAAGGAAAAAAAAAAGAGACCTATCCTGGTAAAATGGGTAAATTCGGATCCTGGTTGGCACAAGCTGAATGTGGACGGTTTAGCCATTGGCAATCTGAGGTCTGGAAGCGGGGGAATTTGTAGAGACGACAAAGGGAATCTTATTTTTGCCTTCTTGAAAGCCTACGGCTTAGGCACAAACAATCTAGCAGAAATCAGAGCTGTAGTTGATGGCCTAAATTTCTGCCTAAACTTGGGGCTCCACAAGGTTCAGGTAGATTCTGAATATAGATTCGTGGTGGACCTCATCAATGGTAACTCAATGATGGGCTGAAAGTGGAGCTATTGGATTTTCAAGTTGAAAAGGATCTTAAACCATGGTCAGTTTTCTATCAGACATACCCAGAGGGAAAGAAACACCCTTGTTGTTAGGCTTGCTAGGCTGGCCAGCGAGGCCCAAAATTCCTCCTTCTTCAGGCAGATTTTTGATCATGCCAACCCACATCCAAGGTCTCATCTTTCTCGATAAAGTGAGCTTGGGTAATCTCAGGCTCATTCCACACGACAGCTGAAAATTTTGTAAATCTTTGTTTCATCCTTCCTTTACGATAGGCTTTTGCCCTGATTTTTGTTGGTGGAAGCCTGAATCGTTGCCCAGGCTGTATATCCTTTTGGGATGAATGAATCTATATTTTTTTTAAAAATAAAATAAAATAATAATAATAATGAAGACTGGCACGGCTTAATCTAGTGCTGAAAATCTAAGTAGGCTGGCCTACTTGATAGAAATCTTGCTCACCTGTTTATATTAGTAGGTGTGCTTCAATAGATGGTAGGGCTCCACACGTGGGACCCTTTATATTTTTGTGACCCTATGGTGTGGTCCACCTAATGGGTGGATGAGTCTGATTTATCCAAAAGGTGATTCCTATGGTGGGGTTAATCTATTGGAAGGGTTGGATGCCACACCAACATGATAGATTGGAAATCATTTGCTGGGTGGATCAGCTTGTTGAACTTAAAACCTTCTCTTTGCTAAAATATTCTATTAAAAATTATCACTTTATTAAAAAATCAATTAGATACCCATCAGCGTTTTAGGAGAATGAATTGATATCTATTGCATAAAAATCAAGCAGATTGAACCTAAAACCATGTTTCGGGTGATTAAGGGATGCTGTACATCACCACCGCACGGGTGGCATACATGTACACGCCAAATTCTGACCATTCAAATGAAAGTGGATAATAGCCTAAAAATCAAGCAGATTGAACGATCTTAGCCGTCTGATTTCACTTGTCAAATATGGAATGCTGTTGTTTAATTTTCGGCCATCCATTTGATGGTCGCTAGTTTAGATAATTAGGGCAATCTGATCCATCTCACTTTGAGGCCATGCTTCATCCAAATCGAGGGCATGATTTGTGCAGTACAGATTGGACGAATGTCAAATGATCCTAAGAAGAACCATGCAGTACTGAAATATGCTATATAATATTCAAAAATCTGATGCCCATTGGCCCTTAGAAATGTTTCAACGGTAAGAGTCATTATCACTGCATGTTCCTTTGATGTGGTCCACTGGAGCTGTATATCTGCTTCAGTTTTTGTCTCATACATTAAAAATATCTGAGAAAAGCGATGAACGGCGTGGAGCCCCACAGAGCCCTGCCTGGACGGATTACCGTCGGGGCGGGGGTAGGAAGCAATCGGCCTCCTGCTGGATAGTGCATGGATTGAGGTCTTCTAATACGACACGCGTATGGAGCACTGACCATCCACACGCAGACACGTGCCGATGTGGAAGACTTGTGGACTTGTGGAAGATCTGATGAAAGTGATCCTTAGATTTTCTTCGTCAATGAAGAGGGAGGTCCACTCCTCAGGTGGACCACAATCTACATAATAAACTAAGAATTAAACCAATTTTTTTTCGTGGCCGTCCATTTGTTTTGTATGCTAGTGTGGCCCAAATGAAGTATAGTCTGATTTTAGGTCGGAAGATCTTAAGAGTCTAGCCAATCTGATGGAAAGCTGGGATCTTGCACGCGTGTTCTATATGTCAACGCATGCGTACGTGTGATTAAGAAGGTTCTCGTAGCGTGTGGAATTAGCAAACCTAACGCACGTAGATAGTCTTTGCTATATTTTCATTGACTTTAGTTATTGTATTTTTATTAGTATTACTTAAAGAATTATCATATGCAATGAGTGTGCGTGGGAAGAGTTTCCTCAGCATGTGTTACTTTATGCTCACGTGGCAGCATGTTCTACTGATCCCGGCCGTCCATCTGTAGGTGGTTCCCAATGCATGGTCACTTTCTACGGTTTACACTAATTCCATCTGTGGAGGCATTCTAATCTAATCACACAAATGAAATCAAAACAACCAACGGCTCAGATGGAAATAATAGCGGACTGTACTGTACAACGAGAGTGGATCGTGATCTATCTGATGGGTCCTGTGGGAGCCGTCCAACGCATCATAATATGGTGCAAGAGGATCCTACCCTACTGCACGTGTGGATGATACTTGATGAGACTTTTTAAAATTTTTTTTAAAATTTTTTAATTTTTAAATATAATTTAATTGCAAATGGCTAAAAAAAATTGCAGGGCGTGCGATGCTCACCATTCCAAGCAATAACAGGTGTGGTGGTTGAATATGGGCCACTCATTATGGTCTCTCGGTTGAACCGTTAGATTACCAGATCAATCCAAGGCAGGATGCACCAGATGGACGATCTAGATTGATTGATCAGGCCCCACGTGTCATAAATGCCATATTAATAGAATGCCTAAAATATAATTGCAGGGTTTGATGCACTGTTCTCAACCATGCCTACTGCACACGTGGCACATCTGAGGATGATTGGTACTCTTAGAATTTTTGGGCCACGATGGGCGGACCACAGCTTGAGAATTTCTCCGAGTGACCAGGCAATGTATCTTTACATTTGTGAACTGGGCAGTGACCCTTTTATTTTAAACCATTAATTTCCATGACTTTTGTCCTGCTCCAAAATTCGAGTATAGATTATGCGCCCTTAGATCCGAGTTTCGAGTCGTAAGTCGTACATAAAATATACTAACTTAATTTCTTAATCAGTTTAATCAGATGTGATAATTACATTTAGTATAAGTTCTACTCCAACTCCAATCATACATACATAACACTTAGCACCAATCAACTAGGCATATATAAATCTTGACGACCCTTAAAATAATATAAATCTTAAAAATAATTAATTTATTATATCATCATACTATTAATATGTTTATTACAAACTAACATTGTTCCAATGAGATACATCTAAACAATTTCTTAAAATCTCAAAATCAATACCAATATGCATTATACACTAATCAAACTATTCTAGAAAATACATTACATAATCAGAAATGATCTAATGCCACCACTTCATCTTCGGATAAGTATGACCACGTTTTACATAAATTGTATTCAGATGTGGTAGATCCTTCCGGTTCTTGCACCACATCATTTGCTAATGGCTTTTCTGTACGGTTTTTCCATTAATAAAAAGGTAAGCTGTCCAGGCTTAGTGGAATAACCCAACATGGTTTATAATCATAACAATTAAAATAATACAAAAAATATATGTACAATGATATTGATGCAAATGAGGTATGAATGCATCAGATGAGATGAACCATGTATTATGTAAATGTAATGAATGATGTATATTATATGAATGTATCGTTTTCATAATTGTCATACATATTTGTTTTGATAAGAACATTCATATGTGAATTTAATGTACAATTATTATAGTAATGTAATTTGGTACAAATTAACAAATGATTTACCGTAGCATACAATATTGCAACAAAACACTTAAATCAATATATTAATTAATCAAACAATCACAAATAATTTATTTTAATTCCAATGAATTATGAAATACTTAAATCAATATATCTAGTAGTGTACAATCTACAAAGTAATTAGGTTGGTTTGAATTCAGAAATCCTATCAGTTATATCAACAACATTATTATTTATATAGTTATATTACACGGTGGGGCCCACCTTTGATATATATATATCATAGGTGGTCAAATCTTAAATGATCAAATAATTAAATTGTATGTTTATTAAATTTAATTATCAAAATTTAGATTTTCTTTTTAAGATATTGAAATTGAATGTCAAATAATTAATTGGGGTGACCCACCGGATGATTGGATATCCAGATTCTTGAGGTCTTAGCATATTTTGCCTCTACACATTAGATGAATGGTGTGAATTAATCACATATAGACTAAGGACCCATCTCGACTTTATACGATAAGTGATATTAATCAGTTGCGTAGAAATCTAAGCTTTCCTTATTAAACATTTATAGATTTGACTAGTGTGATCCATCTGATAGTCAGATCGATTTGAAATTTAAGACACTATTATCTTTTGGTGCTTAGGATCAAATGACCTATTTAGATCTATCTTAACACAATCAGATTCCATCAATTCAATTTATTCCTAAAATATTACTAACAAGATCTGAAATCATAAAAACATTACTTTATTAAAATTGTCTCTACACACCTATAAATGATCGTGTAAATGATCTACACTATCCATTGTATAGATTATGAAGAAATTAGTAACATAATAAAAAATTAAAAAAATTTAAGGATTAAAACTTATCTGATTAAGCCTTCCTAGAATCTCATCTTTATTATTACTAAAAAAAACGATCCCTAAACCTCTCTCTCAACTAAGAATGTCTCTATCAACTTAACTATTAACTTGCTTTTATTTTTTTATTTAAAAATAAAATTTTTAAATATTTATTTTAGTTTTTTTTTTCAATATACCAAAATTTAGGGTTGTTACATTCTATCCCCTTAAAATAAAATCTCGTCCTCAAGATTTAAAAACTAACATCTCAAAATTTTCTTGTTTTAATGACGTTGGTCACGCTTATGTTCTGAATGATTTTAGACAGTGGATTGGTCTTTTAGTTTTTCTAGTAGTGAATTTATAAGTTGGTAAAATTTTGTTAAAAATTACGGTTTATAGAAGATTTAAAAATTCAGACAGTGAGGGTTGTCTAGAAATAAACATTTTTTTTTCCAGTTAAAAATAAAAGTAAATTTGGTTTAATTTTTTTAAAATTTTTAGTTTCTTAATTATTTTCTTTTGAACTCGATTTATCAACCTACGATATGGCCTTTGAATCACCTTAATTAGACTTGTACTTAATTAATTATGAGTTTATCAAATAAGATGATTTTCGTTATTTAACAAAATATAAGGGGCAAATTTTGTTTTTTAATTTTTTTTTATAAATATTATAGGGTCTTAGGTTGAGTTTATAAGTTTTAAACATCACAAAAATCAATGATCTCATATGTTGCATTTCTCGAAATGATCAATGGAAAATTTCAAATTCGGACTGACAAATACAATGTTATTTATGGAATTTTAACATTCGAACCAAAAGTTAGAATGACTTAATTTGAAAAGTATGTCATTAATTATCTGGTGAAAAAAAAAAATCAAATTAAAATCATTACTATTACTTTTACTAGGGTTTTCATCACTATAAAGGGAAAAAAAATCATAATGTCCAACAGTTGAGAAATTATCGTGCACGCGTGGATTAGGTGAGGTAGGGGTATAACAACTTAATGGGCGAAGCTATGAGGCCCACCTTGATGTATGTGTTGTATATCCACACCGTCCATCCATTTTTTCCAAGCTCTCTCATTTTAGGGCATGAATTAAAAAATAAATAGAACCAAATCTCATGTAGACCACACAGCAAGATTGAATTCCCACCAATAGAAACTTTTTGAGGGCACACAAGTTTTAGATGAAGCCGCTATTTGTGTTTTCCCTTCATTTAGGTGTGAACACCATGGAAAGCACACACCAAGTTCTCCTTTTGCATTGAATTATTTGGCCAGGTGAATGGAGTGTGATATTGACTTGAATGTAAAATATGTCTAAATCGCAATTGTTACTAGCTAAGTAAAACTTTGAAATCTATGGTGTGCTAGGAATCATAGAATAACTCTTGGATTTGAGATTCATTTTTACGAGACTCATTTGGTTGATTTGCATCATACATTCTAAGTAAGGGCTTTGGTCATGGAAACGGAATGGGTTATGAATAATTTTTCATTCACACGATGTGTGATGTGGTCTGAACTTTATAAAATATTTTATACTTTGCAAATTGTAGAAACCTCAAACAGGTTAATTGATCTGCCGATTTAACCTATTAGCTATTTCTAAAACCCTTTGAAATGCACCTTAACTTGTGTAGTCCCTCACCGTGTGTCAAGTCCGATGAAGTATTTTTATTGAAGCTCGACTAGAGTCGAAGAATATTTTTCATCTGGTTTTGGGTGGGATGTTTCAGTAGGTCTGTGTATTTATCAACATGTTAGATGGCAAATAAACATTATAAAGGGTGTTAGGAAGGTTTTAATGCTGGGCATTCAATCACCATTGTTTTCCAATAGTGTAGTCCACTTAAGATTTGGACCTACCTCTGTTTTCGGACCATGCCCGAAATAAGCTATAAAACAGCTGGATGACATGGATATACAATGTAGAAGAGGATTGAATACTGAGTAATTTAGTACATGAGTAAACCCCATGGGGCCAGTGTGGATGTATATGTCTTATCCATGCTCTCCATCCATTTTTCCACGTCATTGTAAGGCATAATCTCAAAATGGAAGCATATTAACGTTGACCACACCATGGGAAACAATCGGGATAATGATGTCCATAGTTGAAACCTTCCTAAGGTCCAAAATGATGTTCATTGTCATCCAGTTGTCCATAAGGCCGCGAGAACATGGATGAAGGGAAAACACAAATATCAACTTAATCCAAAATTTATGTGGCCCAAAAAATATTTAATGATAGGAACAATTCACATTGTTGTTTGTGGTGGCGTTTGCTTGAGCTTGGGATATGTTTCAGTTTTGGTCTCATGCCTTAAAATAAATTGCAAAATAAATGGAGTCCTTATTCATGCCTCGGTAGTAGACTCACAGGAGTTTCAACACGTGTTCATGGGTTCGAGTACCCTTCCAGTGTAAGTGCATAAGTGTGTGTGGGGTGTGAGAGGTGTGTAAAACAAAAAAGCTAGTAAAATGGATGGACAGTATAGACAAGAAATATACATGGTGGCCCAGGGCCTCACCAATGGACGTTGATTCCGCGTGAAAGCATTTCACAGGAACTTTCTATGATGAAAAGCTTGGTACCGTGATGTTAGTGGGAAATCCATCTAGTCCATATATTTTGCTAGATCATATTAGAACATGGTCTCAAAATATTTTTCTAGATCATTTTAGAACATGGTCCCCAAATCTCAGGTGAATACAATAAAACATCCTCCGGTCCACCATGATGCTTATATGCTAGTTATATCGTTCCTAAGGTTATTTTTGATGTGATAAAATTGAAAACACAAAAATATTAACCTAATCCAAAACTTCTTTGGTCCCATGAATGTTTTAATAATAGATGTTCAATTCTCACTATTTGCTATCAAGCAGTTCAATTGAGTTTTGGATCTACTTCATTTTTGGGAAATGGATTTCTCACAAACATCAACTATCCTCCCACGGGGCAATTCGACTTCTATATCCAGGTCAATGAGCACGTGACACGTGTATATTGGGATGGCAGGAGTACAGTATTTCTATAGTCTCCAAAACAACCAAATCATCTTGAAAATGGCCCACTGAATCTGAAAAGCACATTCAGATTTGGATTTTGAAATATTACTTTATTAAATAGACAAATAAAAGTTATAGGAATGACGACATGTGAATGTGATCTCCATCAGCTTCCTATACAACGCCAACTTAATTGCAATAGGATACTTCAGATCTTAGCCGTTGGTTAAGAGTCTCTTTCAATGATCCAAGCCGTTTATATGATTGTCCTCACCGTACGTGGATGGAGAATACCCAAAAAAGAGCTCACAGATTTAAATATTTTAACCCCATGATCACTGAGATTGTCCATACTGAAATGTAAAGAGTGAAATGATCAAAGATGGAAAATAAAATAATTTCTATCTAAGAGTATTTATTGTTTTGGCTGTTCTACATCCAAGGTGAGGCCCATCATATAAACGGTTTAGATGATTGAAAAATGACCCAGCATCAAAAGGCTAAAGTCCTTGCATATCTCATTCCAATACGTACGGATGTATTCTAGCCTACCACTAGATGGGGCATAGGCACTAATCAGCCCATCTTCTGCATACGAAAATCAACGGCGAGCTATTTGGTACGCTGTCAGAGTATAGGAATCCATAAGCATGCACACTTCCACTATAGACATCACAAACAAGTACCACGATCCAAACTTTCCAATTGGCTGGCCACACCGTAGATGGTCCATATCCCCCAAACCAGATTGATTGGACGGTCCTAACTTTTCTGGTAAGGAAAACAGTGGGCCCCTCTATTTGAAATGCTTGGACTGCACCTTTACTCCAATTGGAAATTGCCGTGTGCCTGTTTATGGATGGTCGTACCCTGTCAGACTATCAAAACTAATCAAGAATGACGTGGCCACAAAACGTGTGGTGGCGATTTATTAATGTAAAAGACGAGCTGGGAGTCATTAAAACGAATAAAATACATGCAAGGAAAAGGAGCCGATGTTATTTTAGTAGACATGATTTTCAGCTTTTCTAGATGGTGGGGGTCAAATGTCAATAAGATCTCACCGTAGAAATCTACTCAAAATTTGCTGACTCAGCTTACTTTCAATCTCACCATTGGGAGCTTTTCCTACCTCCTCACTCACCTTTACACGGATCACACGTGCCAATCTTAGTAAATACATAGGACATCCGCGAACATATGGTAGGCCAATGATCAAGATGGTCACATGCATGTAAAGATCAAAATCGTGCAGTCATCAGGTGGGCTACCCCCTTATGAAATGAATGGATGGTGTGAATAAAATAACCACCCATCAACGTTCCACTTGCGGTTGTCGTGCTCCAATGAATGGATGGTGCTGATTTGTACATATGGTCACCTTCCAAGCGGGCCCCGGCTTACACACTGTTCGGATGTTCCACACACTTTCCAGGATTACACGTGTGTTGAGAACATAGGCGCGCGTGGAGACTGATGTAGGGCGAGCAGATGCCCACTAGATTCCCGACCGGATCATTTGATATATTGCGCAAGTGGGTGCACGGCCCATGTGCATCTTTTGAATCTTATAAGAAAATCACCAAGTGGAAAACACCCATATAAAATTTTTGGTTGTTGGTGCATCCAAAGGGGATGCTATGATGATGAGAGGTGGGCCCCACTTGATAAATTAAGAGAGAGCGAGCAATCTCATCCAATGATTAACTACCCAATTATGACATTTAAATCATCAACGGTTAGGATTAAGGGGTCTCATATTGATAATGGGCCCTTCGTTTTTCTACACCATTGCTAAGCTTTCATAACATGGAAACAAATGTTCTTTAGATTTGTTTATAGGAAGTCATTAGCTGTGAAACCACGACGAGGTATTTCATTGGCAATCTTCATTTTAGAGATGTATTTTAATCCTATTTATGTCTAAGCTACTGTTTAAAAAATCATCTTTGGATAGACTTAGGTGGCAATTTGCAGGTTGAGTTGATCCAAAACAATGCACTTATCATATAAAGCTATCTGCATCCAAGCCCTCGGCTTTTATCTGAGTGCATTAAGATACGGTGTGTATCACAGTAAGAGTATCACCCCTACATGAATTTGAGATTGGTCATAATTTTAGTGCCACGCCAACCGGTATGCTTGATCATAACATCAACCCTTAGATTTAGACCATTGATCAATTAGTCCCACCATATAAAACTTTTACATGTGTAGTATTTAAATAGTGTGGATAGATCAGACCTGCAATGTAATCGTGTCATGATTTGTGGATCTCGCCACACATAGCATATGAACGCTCCTTAGATCCACATAGGTAACAATGAAGAATCACATGTACCTGAGTGCAGAAGAAGCTCTTAATTACAAAACCATGAAGAATCACATGCATAAACACGACAAGGACAAGAAAAGAAATGAAAATTATAAGGCAGAAGAGAGAAACAAAACTCTCTATTAAAAGAACATTTTTCTCACTATTGGCAGTCTACACTAAATAAAGCCAACATGATAGGAATCATATCCTATTCTTATCCAACTTAGGCCTGAAAACAAAGCAAACATAAACAAGAAACAAAATGATTAAATAAAGGCAATCCACTAAAATTAACCGATAACCTTTAGCATAGTTTTGTTCATATAAGTGCGTTAAATCTACATTAAGTTGAAGTGCTTGGATGCATACAATGAGTTTAATTACACTCAGATGAACTTATATGCACATCCAATTGTAGATGAGAGAGAATAATATGTGAATTTGATAAGGTGTATTAAAAGGATATAATTTTATTTATTTATTTATTTATTTTCAGGTGGGGAAGATTATTATTGTTTTTCTTTTTGGGCTTTTCTTTAGTTTAATTGTGGAGCAAGAGGACGGATTGTTGTTATAAGGGGCTGTTTGTTTTCTAATTCACCATTGTACTTACGTGTAAATATGTAATAATTATTTACTACTGTAATTCCGACAACATTCTAAGACCTACGTTGATATTTTGCTGTTTGAACACTAAAATCAATGATGATGTAAATTTCAAGTGGGGCTCGTTGTGATGTATATGGCTTATCTACGCTGTCTATTTGTTTTGTTAGCAGATTTTAGGACATGAGCTAAAAAAATGAGGAAGATCCAAAGTTCAAGTAGACCACACCATATGAAATAGTAGGAATTGCACACTTATAGTTAAATACTTCTTGGGAATCCCAAAACTTTTGTGTCAAAGCTGATATTTGTGCTTACCCCTATCCATGTTTGTATGACATTATGAATATGTTAAAGGATAAATAAGCAATCTTATAAGCCTTAGGAAAAAAAAACTTTCAACAATGGAAGTTTTATAACCACTATTTCTTGTAGAGTGGGCCACTATAGCTTTGGATCTGCTTCGTTTTTTGTGCTCATTCCCTAAAATGTTCATAAAGCATATAAACGATGTGGATATGTCACATACATCATGATGGAGCCCAAAATTTCAAGTTAGTCTTTTCTGATTGATTTTCAAAACGGAAACACTCCTATAAAATCAAACCGGCTTAAGGAGTAATAATGACCTATTTACCATATATTTCCCCCGAAAGTAAAAAAATAAATAAACTCTAAATGGAATGGCATCAAGGGAAATTTGGTCATTTCTATTACCCACACAGTCAGTATTGTTAACCTCCATCATCCTAATTCGCAACTGGGTCCACCTATCAAATTTAACTCGAGTGAGTCAACACAGTAACTCAAGTGAGTAATGCTTTTCCTAATTATTATTTTATAATTATAAAAACATATGATTATACAATTTATGATCCATGTATCCTTCATGAAAATGAGTAGTGAGCCCCACGCACATGCCGACACACGTGTAATGTCCTGGAAATTAATGAATCGGGCTCCTCAAGGTTGTGTCCTGAAACAAGTATAAAGTTGTTCCTTTTTCACGCATAAATGCGGAGTCTGTGGCCCCCAATAAAGTCACAATCTTGAATTTTTAATGAAGAAAACAGCTAAAAATGAACATTAGAAAATGTAACCTCGATCGTTTAAAGAAGCTTCTTACTCATCTTAAAATAATATCCTATGGTATTCTATTCTAATAGTTATATGTATTCTATGTAACGTGGGCTGCTAAGAGAGGGAAAGTTCTGCCTTATTTAAGACTATAGAAGGTTCTTTAATTAGACAAAGAAAGGGTATTTAGATAATTTTATTATAACGTTGGCAGATTAAGGTAGTTGATGAGAAACACTGGAAATTTGTACTCCCAATACTATTGTCAAAATAAACTGTACAAACTTGGGCTCGGACCCAAAAGGACCTAAAAAAATGTATTGATTTGATTTTCTAGCTGGCTGATTGTTGGATACTTAAATGGACAACTGAATGAAACAGTCAATGGCCAAAATTCATTAAGGAATGCTTATTAATAAGACAATACGAAACATTAAACTAATCCAAATTATAAAAACTAACTTCTTTAATGTGGGATTCTGCAACTTGGACGGTTTGATTGAGCTATTGTATATAGGCAGCTTTATATACCATCACACCATTTGCTTATAAAACCACACTTCTCTCCACGTCCTGTATACCGCTTCTTCATCTACACCACTATTGTATGTGACATTTCTACTAGTGTCATAGTGTCAAAGGCCGATAACCAAACGTCTTTACACTTGTCTTTCTCTGTTGAGATTGGAAATAAGATTTTTTTTTTTAAATTTTTATTTATTTATTTTAACAATGGTCCATTAGGCTATTAGTGCATATTGCAAGTTCCTTTTAATATTGTTTATGTTACCTTGGATCCCTCCACCCACTAGTTGAGTGAGGAAGCTCACTTCTACCTAGGAAAGCTAGAGATAGGTATGTCACCTTGCATCAATGTTGACTTTTAGGTTTGGCAGGATGATGTTTTATTTTTATTATTTTTGGTGAGCTGCTCGCCCAAGTTGGGAGGTGGCTTGTCTGAGTGGGGCCATGGTGCCAAGGTGGATTGGAATCCACTACTAAGTCCGAGTCGACTTAGATGAGTTGGCAATCCATGGGCAGGGCTCAATAAAAGTAAAATTGCACATTAGAACATGACTCGATCAAATGTGGTTTTTCTGACTCAGCTAGTTATGATCAGGTCATGAATAAACTCAGAACCAGAGTCAAGTTGCTCTTGAAGCTTCACTAGTCTGTAGTTGTCCATTAGTTGGATGGTAAATAGAAGTGCAGCTTATGATGTTGAAAAAGGTTGGGTGAAATTGTGTGGACTGTCCAATTAGTCATTTTGCATTGTGGAGACCAGTGTGACAAATATCGTGGAGATTTTGAATATCTCCCAATGATATTGGGATAAATATTCTGGTATTATCGTGAAATTATCATTTGATTTCTTTTCATGCTTTTATTCAATATTATCTAAAAAAATTAGTAAAAACATTAATGAATTTTTAAAATATAAATTTATTTAATAATTTATAATATTTTTTCAACAAAATTTCTTATGAGAAAACTTATTATTATTATTTTAAAAGTGAGAGTACACCATCTATAACATTGTTAATATTATAAATATTTTAAAAAATCATAAAATTTAAAAATATCTTGAGAAATTTTGAGTGAAGGCCGATAACTAAATTTATCACTATGGTGGAAACCATTGAAACCTTATGGCCAATGGCCGATCCTTGAGGTCACCCGTCTGATGGACGGCGTGGATCAAATTCACACAGAAGTGCTAGTAAAGTTTAACAAAGCCCACATGGTGAAGTCCAAAGAAACCCTTTGAAATTTTAGGATTAATCACATAATATCACACGTTTGAGTTGTGTGGAGCCCACCATGACGTCTGACTGTCGCACCCTCATATTAAGCCTAGATCTGAAAATCCAGCTTGATCCATAGGTCTGGTGGGCCGCACCAAAGGGAACAATGGGGGATATTGGGAAGGTTGACGCCCACTATATTGAGAATTCCAGATGGAATGTCAGGTCCACCGTGATGCCACTCCGAAAGTAAGGTGGGCCACACCATGTGAATATATTGGTTTTACTCGTGATTGTACATTGTTTCCAGTGGTGTGTCCCACCTGATTTTTTAAAATCAGGATTAATATTTGGATTACAGTGACCATGAGAAGGAAGAGTAGATGGACGGTTTGGATTCCATATAAACATCACGGGTTGGTCCCACACAGCTTGAATGTAATGTGATCATTACCCTTTGACATTTTATCACTGACAGAGTGGTTTAGTCATGCATCCTCGTACGTTTTACTAAAATCCCAAGCGTGGGCCATTTTGTGCTGATGAAAGTATCTCCATTTCTTACACAAATCCACTCCACTGTCACGTGGTTGACATGAAATCAATCCAGACCCGCCAATTTGTGGGCCCCACTGTCCAAGGGGCCACAGTGCAATAATTCATGCCTCCATTGACATTTTAAGAGCATCATGAGGAAGAAAATCTTCTCATCCTTCCATTCTCACAGGACTAGTCCTTGAGCCCCCCTTATGCATAGGGAATTCTTCCAAGCCATAAAACCATAGAAGAAAATAACCCCAAAAGCATCTAACAACCACAAATCCCAGTGGGCCCAACCTATTTATGTTTTGAGAATGACCAAAGTCTTCCAAGGCCTAAAAATATCCACCATAGGTTATTATCATGCAATAAAATCCTCAGCCTCCCTGTATGGTGAGGTGGGCCCCCATTGATTCTGGCGAGATGGGACTCTTCAAAACAACATCTACAACATGGTCCATGGTGCGCCACATGTCGGTTGCGCGGGCTTGCACGTGTTTCGAGTGACCTGACGTGCCGCCCAAGTGGCAGTAGTCCAAGACCACAATTCATTAAGATTCCAAACTGATCAAGAACATGTAGCATCAGACTAGTGCTCATAGGGAAGATATTGGTTCCTTATAATGGCATGTAATCAATGTGCCGTTGTGCTGAGTGCATGTTTTGGCATTGCATAGAAGCTTCATGGCCCATGCAGGCCTATTAGTCACTGCCAGACTGGCACAGCATGATGTAACGCTTGTCGAAAATGAACAGTGACCAAGTAGGCCCGGCGCCGGTCTTCATGTTCCAACCTCCGACAACAGGTTTGATAGTGAACTTTAGGGCTTATGCCCTATTTGATAGATGGACCTAGGTCCACTTCTTTAATGGGCTTGGTCTTTCTGAGTCTTATCATGGGCTTGTATTAGGCTTGAGTTTAATAGGTTAGGCTCAACTAATGTTTTCTGTCCAAGAGTAAATGGCTGCGCCTGAGCTGACACCAAGATGGCCCGCTGTAGGTTTACTAGGATCATGGAGATAGAGATTATTAGGGCCGTCTATGGGCCGGCTCGCCTCGGGGTGAGTCCCATGCCTAATATTCAATCCTGCTCAAATGGGAAGACTCCAGCTGTTTAGAAGTTGTTAGTGTCACCAAGGGCAATTATAGCAGGGAATTGGTTTTCTAAGAAAATTTTGAATTTTCAAAAAATATGAAAAAGATTTGAAATAAAGGTAAGGACGACTAGGTAATATAAAGGTGTATATGCTTCATTATGGATGGTTTTGATTTTACCTGCTTCATTATGGATGGTAGCATTGTTGATATAAGTAGCCCACAAGCAATTGCGTAGCTTGCTCCTAAAATCCCACTTCAAAAAAAAAAAGAAAAAAAGAGTTTTCTAAAATACAACCCAAGCAATTTCTCCCACCCACTTCACTTAAAAAAAAACAAAAGAAAAAGATTTTGCAATATACATCCAAAGCGTTTTTTTTTTTTCACACGCCCTCACACTCACCTGCCCTCTCACACCACACAGGGTCCTAAAACCCATGATCTCGTGTTGAAACTCTTGTGGGTCCACCACTAAGCCATAGGGTTGCAAGCGAATACATCAGAGCTATTGCATCGAAAGTTATTGCTATATAGGAAATGTGTTAACCCTTTTGGTCTCGAGTCTTCTTCCAATAATCGGAATCGTTTATATGATGGATCTCACATTAGATAATATATGTATATAAAAAACAAAATCATTAGATTTTGATATTTTATCAGTTTAATCATTTGACTTTATTCTTTTTAAATTAATGGTCTCCCTAAACTTCAAATGACATTTGAAATAATCAAAGGTTGACATACCTGAATTAGATACTTACTTGTGTATTCCAAACTCATAGTTAAGCCCATCATATATATGGTTTTGGTCATTACAAAGGAATTAGATTTGATGGTTGATATCTTCGGCATCAAATAATGCGTCTTTTCCAATATTGCTCTTCCAACCTCCTCTCTCTGTCTTGCAAACTGTATTTATGTGCGCTTGGGCTTTGGCCAAGCTTAATAATCTCAAGTGGACTTAGGTAGAGGTTTTTCTTTGTGGCCTGGTCTTGGATTGACCTGAGCTGAGCCCGAGCTGGCCTGTTGACGACCGTAGAGATCATAGGACGCAACAGCTGGGGCTCCACGCTTTTGGTTGGTTTTCAAACGAATTCTTATGTGTTTCGGGCTCATGATAATTATCATACTTTATTGCTGTGTGGGACCCACCTGTGATGTGCATGGGGAATCCCATCCGTGCATCTGATGCATCTATTCATGATCACCATGCATTCCAAGAATCATCCATATAAAAAACTCAGATAGGACACATCATAGGAATCAAAGTACATTCATGCCTATACTCCCTATATTCACTTGTTGTGGCCCATGTAAAGTTTGGAGTTACTCAAGTCACCGTGGATACAAAATCTTCATTTTGAATTTTGTTTGTGGGCGTCCCCTTTCTAATGCCCCCACTCATTCCACTTGGTGTGGCCCACTTGAGTCATGAATCAGGATGAGTTCTGGGATCAAGTCCTAACAATGGCAGGCACATTTAATGGGTGGGTTGGATGGCACTCACACATCATGGTGGCCCTACATAGCTTGAATGCATGGTAAACACCATGTGTTCATATCAAATGCAATGTATCAGGACACGCATATAATTCTCTGCAAGTTGGAGGATTGGGTTTTAAAAAAAAGTACGAGGATTGAGTGGAGGAGGAATCATCCGTTTCCTTGGATGCGGAAGAATGTGAATAGCATGAACAGTTTCCTGATGTGCCCATTTTATACAAGTAGAGCACTTGGTTCTGTGACTCAGATCTTCTATTTGATGGCCCCACAATTTTTATTTTTATTTTTTTCTTTGAATCTGGACAGTTGCAACCTTTGACCATCTACTAGTAGGTTATAAATTAGATGGTCGATATTGTCTTATCAAGAATACTTTAAGAATAATAGTCGATTCATGGTGTGGCCCCACATTACAACAGTCTGTTAAACAATGGGACCCACTCGTTGGCACGTGCGCAAAGCCTTGTTAAAAGTTGGATTATTTCTTGTAATAGTTCACCACTATTTAAGAAAAGACGCCAAATCATGGACCCAATAGTGGATAGAACATAGCCAAGAAACAACACTCAGAACATGATATTTACTATCTGATTCTGCCCTTGGAATTTGGACCACCCATTACTTCTAGCAATATATTTAATAGCCATGAATTGGATGGTTAAGATTGCTGATGGCTGTGATTTTAGAGATGTACCCAATCCATAATGCGACTTGCAACGTGGTTGGGCTACATATGAGTGGCACATGTAAGAAAAGATGATGTAAAGGGGGCTGCAAATGCATTCTTAACACAGATGGACCAAAAAAGCCTGAACGAAAGCTAGTAGAATGTTAGAATTGTGTCTAGTCTATGTAAGGGCATGGCATAACTGAACTCCTTTGAAGATATTCATTTTGGATATAAATGCAAAAATTGTAGTTCAAAGTTGATTGTAAAAAAATCATAAGTTTTGATTTGGACATCGTCACAAAATGCATGACCTATTGATCTTTATGTAACGTTGCATTTGTGGTTGACCCGCCCATTATGCTAGTTGAATTTGTTTGTTTTGTTCGAAAACGCACATCTTTGGTATCAAAATTGAGATTTTATGAAAATTTTACTATTTTTGGTAAAATTTGTTTTCATCATATCTCCCACTTCCTACGGTTTTAGAATTTTCATCTCTTTAATTTAAAGGTTGCTTGTAATTAGGGTTGGAAGTTGGGCAAGTTCAACCCGGCCGACCCGTGATCGACCCGATATTGGGTTAGGCTTGGGCAAGATGTATTAGGTTTAGTCTCGAGCTTGGGCTATACAAACACCAACCCGATAAAACTTGGGTCGTGTTCGGGTTGAGGTATCGGGTTGCCCAACGCAACTCGAACCCGATCGTTATATAAGTTGCTTATAAATTATAATTGAGTGTGGATTATCTGTGTTAAAGGTACAAGAAATTCCAGTGCCATTGGGTTTCATTAGTCCATGTCATTTCCAATGATTCAAGCTAACAACATATGCCAGATTTCATTAGTCCATGTCATTTCCAATGTTAAGTTGCAGTTTTTTTTTTTTTTTGTTGGGACCCTCTCGAAATCCTGTAAATTTCTCTGATCAATGACACTGTTGTAGCATGAGTCCACTTTATTATTATTATTATTTTTAAATAGATTACGTGTTACACAATACAACTTTTAAAGGAATAGTTGTCCTATATTTTAGCTTTTTTTTTTTAATTAAAAAAATGAAGTTCTTTAGATAAATAATTGTATATATAATTAATAAAATCATAGGTACAAACAATAAGATGTGTATTGAAAATATAATAAACTAATGTAATAATAAAAATATTAGCATGCATCAACCCGACCAGCCCAACCAACCCGATCGAGCCTGCTTGAATTGGGCTTGGGTTGAGAATTCCTAACCCGGGGTTGGGTTGGGTTGGGTTGAGGTATAGGAACCTTGGGTTGGGCTAGGGTTTAACACCAACCTGACTTTCATCCTTAATTGTAATAATGCCCTAAATGCTTTAGTAGAGCCTTAACAGACATTTCTATATCCGGCAAATTTAGCATTTTTACTATTTTAGCTAATTTCTATTTGAATTAGAATTTTGGGTATTCCTTATAAGTGATATAATCCAACAATCTAAGATTTTTATTCAATAAAAGATTTCTGAATTTTCTCTCTTTCTCCTTCTGGATTTAAGAACTCGACTTATGAATTCAAGGTCTTGACTATTAAAAGAAGATGGTGCTCTTCTTCTTGTCACTTCTTGCTCTTCCCTGTGTTAAAAGGAGAGTTTGTATGTCCCAGGATGGAGGAGAGGGGATGTGCTTTGTAGATAGTGGGCTTCACCTAATTAACCAAACACCTATTATTCTGCTTAAAAATCCTTCCCATGTCTTTTAATCATGCTAAGTTTTCAGCCTTTGTTAAATTAATTGCTAGAAAAATTTTCAACCCTATTTATACATATAACAAAGATTTACTGGAGGGAGATAATACCAGGCTACTCGCTTAAAAAAATTTAAATGACAAGAATGCTCCTTGAAGACATTTTGAATTAGGTAAATACCCTTGCGTGTGGTCCAAATCTTTTCTAATGTCCTTTTAAAAGACAGACAGAGAGAGAGAGAGAGGGTTAGTGCTCTCAGAAGTGCTCTCCTTCGAAATCTTTTCTGATGTCCTTTCAAAAAACACACATAGGGAGAGAGGGAGGTAGTGCTCTCAGAAATGCTTTCCGTCTAAGACATTGTGAATTAGGTGAATATCCTTCTCTATATTCCAAATCCTATCTGATCTCCTTTCAGAACCCAAATTCCTCTCCCAAAACTGATTAAGTTGATGAAATTATCATTAGCTAGTCGCATTATAGATAGTAGAGATAGAGAATAACACAAAGAAAATGTACATTGGGGCTTGATGATTGGCTTAAATCCAATATACATGGCCAGTTAAAAAAGAAAATTGATAAAAAACGATCGTCCGTTACAACATCAAAGGATCGATCATGCATCTCGCAGTGATTCCATAAACCAAAATTTAAAACAACTCGCATCATTGTGAGATCTTGTGGCCCTGGAAAGTTATCAAGATAGATAATGATATGTGAATCACTATTGGGAATACCTATAGGGCCCACCTTCCGGTCATCCAGACCATTCATTTACATTATGGATGGGTCATAATGCAAAAGATCACCTCCACGAATTATCTCGACTGTCTGGTTAGTGGCTACAGTCTGAATTCAATGGAAAATGCATGCATGATTATATGCGTAAGGTTTTCTTTCCAAGCTGGATTCACTATAAAGCTTTGTAGGCTGATCTTAGCCTACTATGCGACGTGTGGTGCCCACCATGATGCACCATGATGTGTGCATGACATTCCATCCTTTTCGATCATGTGTTGCCTTAGGTTTTTTGTGGTGCCCAAAAATCAGGTCTATCCAAATCTCAAGTGGGTAACACCACAGATAACAATTGGGATGGGACACCCACCATTGAAAATCTTTTAAATGGTGCATGACGCAGGACACTGTATTCTGTATATGCCATCCAATCCATTCAAAGGTTGATATTTTGCTACATGATCTATTCATGATGTGGCCCACCAGAAGAGGATTCTGGATCATGAAAAGGTGGGAATGTGAGCATGATGGTGGAGGCAAATTGATTTCCCAACTGAAATATATCTAGGTATCAATGGCATATATACAAGTTAGGTCCCTACTCATGACTTAGTGGTACACACCATGTGTTTCAACACAGAGATCTTGGGTTCAAATGCTCATTTAGGTGTGGTTCATGTCCAGATTTTGAAGTAGTTAGGTTAGACCTATACAAAATGCATGTTTTTATTTTCCTGGCCTAGTCTCAGTCCATTGCAAACCCTAACTTCCATTACCTTTAAAATAATCAACATGCCTAATACAAGTGACCCACATGCATGTGGCAAACATGAAATTGGGAAGACCTCGAGTCCGTTCACCAGGTTTGGCCCTTGGGGAATGTGCCCTGGGATGGAAATCAAGGTGGTCCATTCATCAGGTAGAGGACAAATGTACCTTGGAATGTGGACCGTTGGTTATCCATCTTTACCGTACACATGCACCGCACCTTATTAGTGGACGAATCTGATTTTCGCCTGAGGCATTTTCAGTGTTGTAATCACGATACGAGTGATTGGAACCGTCCACATTCTTGTTACGACAGAAGAGCAATTGAAACTTTTCTAATTCATCTGCAGGCAGTAGAGGATTAGATAATCTGTTAGAGTGGGGTCCAGGAAATGAACGGTTTCTATCATCAGCCCATCTCAACCAACGGGTTGAAACGTGTTGGGTGAGTAAACACGTGGATCCTTGTTCATAACAACATGTTGAGATGTGGAGAATAATGCATTGTTCGCAACGGTAGTCCTTTTGTGACGGTGAAGTTTTATGATCAATGAGACGTTGCCACGTGGCATGCTTCACGGACTCCACTAGATGAATCCAGATGAGCACCTGGAAGGGAAGAAGAGTAAACCTCCATTAACAAATTGCTTACGAACGTATCCTAGTGGGCATTTCATTTGAATCGTGTGATCGCCGAGGCTTGCTTATTCCACACGGATGGATCCAGGCCAATGAGTACGTGGGCACACGTACCCACGTGTGTGAAATATTCTGAACTTTCTATTAGGTGGGCTACACTGTTTAGATTCTGTACTAAAATGGTGTGACGCTCTTTGGGCCTACCATGTTGTAAATGTGGAAAACGGTGATTGCTCTCACCCCCTGTTTATGGGCAACTACAAATGCATTTTTATTCATGTTCATATTGACACGTGTTTATAATTTTTAGTGCTTAAAGATTAATATTATATATATATATATAGAGAGAGAGAGAGAGAGCGCTCAGCTGCGCACCCGTTTGCATGGAACTCGTGTGAACTTTTTGAGAAATCATCACTCGTGAGATGTAAGGTGTGCATATGCGTAGGTGATGCCTCTCTCTCTCTCTCTCTCTCTCTCTCTCTCTATATATATATATATATATATATATATATATATATAAGTGGTATAATTGGACTTGATGGTTATACACTTGACCCATTGCAATATGTCCACATGTGCATGGATAAGTGTGTCTTAATATCCATTAAAATTACAAAACGCAGTTGGTAAGTAATTTTATTTCTGAATGCAAAAACACTCTTTATTTATAATTCAATGATCATATATTATAACTATTTATCCAAAAGTACATTGGTTTTAAGTACGGGGGATTAGATAAACCATGAACATATATGAATGTTTAAACGGCTTACTACGGCATGAGTTTACCCAAGTACAAACAACCACTTATTTGTAGGGTGCATACAAAAGGTTTTAGCAATTAAAAGTTCGAAGGGCCACATCAACCGGAACAGTATAACACTGTGGTCCAACCCTCTAATTTAATCCTTTTTTGGCCCACCTGAGTTTTGGATTAGGCTGAATTATATATCTTTCATTCATCCTGATAAGTCACTAGTGATGGACAAGTTTGATGAAAGACACATACTATGCTCTACATACTAACCTATGGTTAGATTACAATCCCCGCCCATTGTTCCTTGTGGTGATGCCCATCTGAGTTGTGGATGTTGCTGATTTTTGACCCAATGGCCAATAGAGTGGATTTCACACATAATGTGGTGACCTCAAGGAACTTTTGTGTGCTGTGCAAAAGATATATTGTGAATGATTCCTGTTCTCAGGTGGGATATAG
Organism: Magnolia sinica; assembly: GCF_029962835.1. NCBI lineage: Eukaryota > Viridiplantae > Streptophyta > Magnoliopsida > Magnoliales > Magnoliaceae > Magnolia > Magnolia sinica. Next base: position 5,842,899 of record NC_080573.1, on the reverse strand, counting down.
CATACAAAACCAAAGGGACGGCCAGAGAATTTGTTTTAACGGTAAAACTGTCTGATTTTTGAGGCACAAGATCTAATCATTATTTCCAATCAGATGGAAAGCTCCGATCTGGTACCCATTCCATAAGGTCTCGTGTAGCTGCGTGTGGATGGGCAGGAAACATCTGAAAAAAGGAGGAAAATTGCAGTGTATGATTAGAGGCCACGGACTCACGTCCAACTCCTAGTTTGTTCTAAGTGAGTGGGACGAGAACCGTCCATTGTCTTCCTCTTTAATATCTACTCAAGGACAAAGAAACGAACGTTAATCTAATTTCAAACCGATGTTATGGCGAAAGTTACAATGATTAGCATTAGTACTAGCTATTTATATTAAGCAAGCATTTGGACCTCTCATTGTTTTATATGAGGTGTGATGTGTCCATTGTCCCTTTGCATGTAATTTACGTAGTTTCAAAATACTGAATGATTATGCTAAGTTAACATGCTTCACTATTTATTTTGCCAGCGTGTAACATATGCAAAATATCTAATCCGTGCCAATGGTGGATCGTGCCATGGAGATCATTTGGGTAAAAATCGATTTAGCCCACTCATTATACTAGCCACACAATATGAATTAATCAATGGCCAGTAATCTTCACACAACACACAAATGTCGTCTGCCCTATGCAACGAATGTGGACCAGCCTGATTTTCAGGCCAGGAAATCTTCATGGTGGGTCCGACATTTCGCATGGCTTGGATGTCTTGCACATTCTCATTCTAGCTGGAAAAAGGTGCAGCTTTCTATGGGCTACATGCATGAGGCAGTAGCTTTGATTAATTACCACTTGAATGGATTATCACTTACTGATTTTTGTAATTATCATTTAGTAACTTCACGTACTATAATATTCTCTTAATATTTAAATGACAAAAGTGCCCATTGGGGTCTGATTATATATTAATAGTAAAATACAATAAGATATGATCATAAACAATTCTTTTTATTATATGTACAATTAATTTAAAAACTCCACCTAGCACTCGAAAAACTCACTGAGTCAACTCAATGATATGTGGGCTACTCAGTTTCTTAGAAACCCAAACAATATTTCTAAAGTGGACACAAGCTCGTCTGAGTACTCATAGCTGGTTCAGGAACTTGGAAAGCCTGAAAATATCAAACCATATGAACATTTTATTATTTTTGAAGCTTGGAGTTTTGAGCCAGTATTCCCACCGAGTTCTGAGTCAATTGGACGTGGACTGTCACCGAGTCCGAGTAGATTTTCAACTCTTTAAACCTTGTAAATGTATGAAATGGTGATTGGGTTTTTCTAGTGCAATAAGCATAGAAGGATGAAAGTGATGGATCTTCTTGAGGGGTAACCAACATCTTCTATAAATGACAATATTCTATATCGTCTCATGTGAAGATGAATGGTTAGATTTGGAAATTTCAGTGAGAAAAGCCAATGCAAGTAGGGAAGGGAATTTCAACATTTGCATGAATTCGAATCATTCCAATTTCCATACTTGAATTTGGTATCCCTTTTTTTCACTCCCACTCTATGCTTTCCAAATACAATAGTGAGACGCATTTTCATCTAAGGGTGCAATAGAGAGGGTTCACTGCGATCCCTCCATTTCTCAAAGGGACCAACATGGATACACGTTCAAATGATCTGAATGGTACATCTGATGGGATGCATGATCAATGTACTACACCCCGAAAAATGTTAAAATTGATGGTCCCAACCATCCAATATGTGGATTCAATGGATGGCCGTTAACGAATCGATGGTGCACATTCAACTAGAGAGATTCATGGACCAAGGTGCCCAAACCCTGTGATTTATGGATCATGCCCATCCCCAATGTCCAAAATCCCACTCAGTGGACAAATATTATCCTTATGATCAAGCAGCCAAGTGGGACCCATCCAATGGTAGTGTGGATGGGTCCGGTCCGTCGCGATTAGCCCCAAATGGGCCCTGCGTGAAATTACAGTGTCCTCATGCAAGCACAGTGGATCAAGTTGTCGTTTGTGGTGGATTTGCATGGCACAAACGACCAAAGTCCATTTCTTAGATGATGTATGTGAAGGAATGATGGGTCGCTATCAGTCCTTGCGCTCAAATAGAAAACCAAATAAATTAAGATGAGAAGCTTGTATTTTGTCATGGAATGGCATTTCAAGGGCTTGCATTCGACAAAGGAATGGCCGGCTGGGACACCCCCTTTAACCTACTCTCCACCTTCTATTCAGCAACGAAAGAAAACCAGCTCACACCATTCGATCAAGAAACATAGAGAGAAAAATTAGAAGATGGGATTGAAAATAAAATGACCAAAATGACCTTGGCTTGGGTCATGGAAATGCTTCCTATTTTGTGGGAGTGATATTGAAGAGGACCCGAATTTCTATTGTAGAGAGCCTGGGCAACAGAATGAGGTGGGGCCCACTGTGATGTTGCGCCTGACATCCACTCGGCCCATCATTTGTGCCAGCTTATATTAGGATGTAAACCTGAAAATAAGTTCAATCCAAATCTCAAATGGGCCACACCACAAGAGGGATTGTGAATGGGGGATGCCTACAGTTTTGATCTTCTTGGGGTTCCTGAAAGTTTGGATTAGTCTGATTTTTGGATTTTCTCTTCTTCATGGTGGAACACACCTTATGAACGGGTTGGATGACATAAAAACATCACGGTGGGCCTGGGAAGGTTTCATCGATGGGCGTCACCATCCCCACTGTTGTTTGTGGTATGCCCTACTTGAGTTTAGGACGGACCTGATTTTTTTATTTTTTTCATACACAATGGGCCGGAAGTGAGACAAATGATGGATGGCATGGATGTTATGCATACATCACGGTGGGCCCCACAGGTTTTTTTTGCACGGGTTGGCTACAACAACTGCTGTAGAAAATTCGCCTCCTCTTATAGAAGAGAAGAGTAATGAAATCATGTTCCTGGGCTGCAGAGAATTATAGGGTCATGAGCCTTGGGAAATGTACAGTTTGCTGAAGCAAACGTGGGTCGCATGGTTTGGTGATTTAGACCGTTGATTTGGTGGGATCAACCGTGTATGATGGGCGCCCTAAAAATATCCTCGAATTGATGGTCCGAAACCTTCCAACCATCGCCGATTTCTGCTGAATGTGTTCTGTTGCTGTATTTTCTCTTAACCATTTATTTATAGGCAACCAATCAAGGGTTAGGTTTTTCACTCTTTGAGATTTTTTAGCAGGAACCCATCCATGTGGGTCGTATAAAACAAACGGTTATGAATCACAGAAGCATGGGCCCAACATGTAGGACCTGAAAACCCTATCCCATGTGGGTCCTATAAAACAAACAGTTATGGATCACAGAAGCATGCATACATGGGTCCAACATGTACAGAACTGGGACCCAAAAACCCTACCGTTCATCATTGGTAGGAATGTCCATTTGACAGTCACATAAGATAGTTTTCTCACTACACTCAGATCCATAGCTCAAGTGCTAGACTGAGTGAAAGATACCTCGTTTCAACATTGAGGTCTTGGCATCGATTCACTGGTCGGGTGGCTAACAGTGAAGTGTGATCTGACAGTGGGTGTACTAACAAGCTAATAATTTATTTTTATTTTTTTAAATATAGTTTCTTACTAAGAATTATTATTATTATTTTCATGAACCTCTAAAAAGAACTAGAATTTGGATATGAAAACAAGGTCATTTATTTCCCTAAATAAGGGTTTTGTAAGAAAAAGATCAACGATTCAAAATATCACTTTTTAGGGTTTGAGAATTTGCTTCAAACGTGTGTTCTCCTGAAGAAGAAAAGGGTAAGCGAAAAAGGTCAGGAGAAAACTTAGGCATTCTTGTCATTTCAATGTAAACCAGAGGCAATTTCAGCTGTGGCTTTGGTAGTTTAAACAACGATATTTTCTTGCTGAGTCTCTCTCCACACGTGGGTAGTCTTGTCCTACCCACACTGCCATCACATGTGCCAATATGGAACAGGCATGAAAGATCCAAGCTTTCCATCAGGTAGGCCACACTGTTTAGATATTCTGGCCCAAAAATCAGTTTATTTCATCACTCAAGTGGGCCACAGAGTAGAAGACTTTTAGCCATTTATTTGTTTTGTATGCTGTAGTCCACCTTAGTAGTGAAATGATCAGACTTTTTAGGCAGAAGAACTAAAGAACTTGGCCCACCTGACAGAAAGCTCAGATCTCGCACATTTGTGTCATATTGGCATGCGTGTTTGCGTGTGGATGGGCAGGGCTCCACACACGTGGCAGCAGCATACTTCTTGCTTGCATATATATAGAGCATGGAAGAAAGTAGACTGTGGCCCATCTCTCTCTCATCCGCATTTAGAACACCACTCCTTGTAGAGATTTCCAAGTCCCAAAACACCTCAAAACTCCGCAATCCCAGATCTTCCACAAGATAAACCCTCCCTCCTTAATCCCCATCTCACCACTTATCATCCGCCACGTGCCCAAATATCACCACAGTTACAACCATCTGCATCACTATACCATCGTCTCTTTTATCAAACCCTCCATGCGCGAGAAAGAAAGAAAATCCAAGGCCTAACCCAAACCCTAATTCTAATCTCTCCACATCCCTTCAAAACAAAATGAAGGCCGAACTTAGGGGCACCCCAAAACCTATCACCCTCCCAAACCCTAATCTCTTCAACACTCCTCAAGGTTCTCTCTCTGGTGCCCTAAAGGGCTGCCTGGGCAGCTTAGATGGCGCTTGCATAGAGAAGCTTCTCCTCCACTGTGCAAGTGCCCTAGAGTGCAACGACATAACCCTAGCGCAACAAGTGATGTGGGTACTCAACAATGTCGCTTCGTCACTCGGCGACCCTAACCAAAGGCTCACCTCATGGTTCTTGAGGGCACTCATCTCCAAGGCTTCTAGGGTTTGCCCTACTTCCATGAACTTCCATGGCACTGCTACCCTTCAGCGGGCCACGACAAGATCGATGACTGTGACTGAGCTAGCAGGTTATGTGGACCTCATTCCATGGCACAGGTTTGGTTTCTGCACAGCGAATAGCGCCATCTTTAAGGAGATCGAAGGGCACTCAAAGGTACATATCTTGGATTTCAGTATTACACACTGTATGCAATGGCCTACACTCATTGATGCCCTAGCAAAGAGGCCTGAAGGTGCTCCGTCTCTTCGCATCACAGTGCCATCCTCTAGGCCACCCGTTCCTCCTTTGCTCAATGTCCCTTGTGAAGAAGTAGGTCTACGTTTGGCAAATTTTGCTAAGTTAAGGGATGTCTCCTTTGAATTTCATGTAATTGAAGGCCCTTCATCTAATCCTAGTGATGTTTTATCGGAGTCCTCTTTGCTCCACCATGAATTTCTCTTGGCCCAGCTGAATCCCTCTTCACTGGACCTTCGAGATGATGAGGTCTTAATCATTAATTGCCAGAATTGGGTGCGATACTTATCCGATGAGCTGGTTGTGAGCACTCAAGATCCTTCTCTCCGAGACAGGTTTCTAGATGCTATTCGAAGTCTCAATCCTAGTATTGTTGTTGTGGTTGATGAGGATTCAGATTTGGACTCCCCGAGCCTCACATCAAGGATTACTGCGTGTTTCAACTATTTGTGGATACCGTTTGATGCTTTAGAGACTTTCTTGCCTAAGGATAGTTGCCAAAGGATGGAATATGAAGCCGATGTCGGGCACAAGATTGAGAACATCATTGGCTTTGAAGGGGTACAGAGGATCGAGAGGTTGGAATCCGGCAATCGGTTGGTGCAACGCATGAAGAAAGCCCAGTTTCAAAGTGTCCCATTTTGTGAGGAGACTGTGAGGGAAGTGAGGTTCTTATTAGATGAGCATGCTAGTGGCTGGGGAATGAAGAGGGAAGATGACATGTTGGTGCTCACATGGAAGGGCCATAATTCAGTCTTTGCTACAGCTTGGGTGCCTTGTAGGATTGATGAGTAAAAGGGTGAGGAATGACTTATTAGGGGCTCTAAGGTATGTTTGGATGCTCAATCTGATTGAATTGCCTGAATCCAATCTAATATAGTAGAAATGACCAACTTGGGACTATCTCAAGATAGCTCTCGTAATCGATTAAGAGCAAAATGGTGTTTGGACATTATTTTCAACTAAAATGGTGCCACCCCACTTGGTTCATTTCTTCTCTGTTGAACTGGATTTTTGAAATTCAATGAAGCGAGCATCCAAACGCACCATAGGGAGATGGATATACTTTGTGGTCCAAGGTGAGAACCACGACAAAATATGGTAGCTTTCGCCGTTGGGAGAAGGCTGCAAAAGGGTACTGAGACATGGAGGAAAATGGAAATTAGGTTCGAAGATAAAGTTCATGCATGTCACCGTTGTGGTCGAGCCATGGATATGTTCACATGAAGAGAAATGTACATATTGTCCATATGTGTGAGACTCTGAGCAGATCCTCTTCTTTTTTTTTTTTTTTTTTTGCATGATTCTAGTTTGGAAGCTTTAGTGTAAAATACAAATTAGTGCACTTGATGTGATTGGAGACAAAACGCCCCATAAGCTATATTAGCCTTTTCTTAATGCCCTGTCAAGGAAACAAGAATGTTAATTTGTTAAATCCGTCAACTTGTGAAATTCCCGAATTTGCATTGAATTTTGATTTGGCAAATTGCAAAATAACCTGTTTTAGAATAGAACCATAGATCGATCCATGAATTTTGTACGTTTACTACTATGGTTGAGCATTTATTGCAATGAAATAATTTTTTTATCGCTTTTAAAAGATTCTTATTTTATAATTTGCCAGTCTTTACTTCTTTTTCTTCTTCTTCTTCTTCTTCTTCTTCTTCTTCTCTCTCTCTCTCTCTCTCTCTCTCTCTCTCTCTCTCTTTATTTATTTATTTATTTAATTGTTTGGATTTGGATTTCCACAAATCCATGGATGATGATGGTATGGATTTGCAAAATTCATGAATCAGGCAGATTTTCAGTAAAAAATAAACACAGAAGATATGAAATCCATTGATTTCACAAATCCCTAACCCAAATCACTCAATCCAAACAGATTTTGGGGGAAATGATAACATTATGGCAAGTACCACTATTGTGACAAATATTGCCAATATTATGAGATTTTCTTGCCATAAAACTAAATGAGATTATGGGGAGATCTTCTAAATATTTATAGTTTTTTTCTCTCCCTAGCATAAATATAACCATTGCACATGTATGCACACATGCACGTGTACTTTTAAAATTATTCATTAACAATAAATAAATTACTACTATTATTTTTTTATGGTGATTTTCCCATATTTATCTCAAGAAAATCCTCAATTTTTTTAAAAATAAAAAATAAAAAATCCCCAGAACGCCATTTGTCACTATGACGTATCATCTGTCCAACTTATGCCACTTGCGTAGGACATCAGTGCCATAAAAACAGTAGGCCCCACTACGAAGATTACTTGGGACAAAATTCAGGCTGTTCCACTCATCAGGTGGGCCACAACCTTGGAATCGATGTGGCCCACCTAATGTGGGGATCGGCCTGATTTGATTAAGGATGATCTTCATGACGGTGCCCGCAGTTTTCATGTACTATAGAAGTGCCATGTTAAGGAGAGAGACCGTTATAGAGTGGTGGTGGAGAGTGATTCAGCGGCGGTGGTGGACATGTTCTCGAAGTCGGACCAAGTTCTGTGGAAGGCCTTTTATTAGAAAAGGCACTACGAAGACCTCAAGAATGTAGCCATCATCTCGATCGTCCATACCCCTAGAGAGGCCAGCAGAGTGGTGGATAGCTTAGCCCGCCTTGGCAGTGCTGATCAGCAAAACAGGGTCATTACAGACCCTTCTCTTCTCCTTCCCCTCACCAAAGGAGACCTAGTCCTACACAGATCAGGCCTAGGAGCTGTTAAAATCAGCTCAAATCTGGATAACCTTTCTTGGTATTAGTTTATGAGGGTCATGATAGGCCGCCCCTTTCCCTTTTTTGTTGGGGTGCACGGCCGATTAGACATTGTGTAATGATGCTGTTCAGTTCCCTCATCTAATATACACATCTTGAGTTAAACAAAAAAAATGTTGAGGAGAGAGACTGAACTGTACTCAAGTCTTGGTACCTTGTTTGTACGTGATTAGCCCTTCTTTCTTAGTCCGGCTGACAAATCAAACGGTATGAAATCTTTTTTCTTTGGTGCATATACCTGTCGTGGCTAGTAACCGTTGGATAGAAGGCTTTTCTAGTGGATTGCACATGGATCCCAAATCACTATGTTTATGTTGTGGGATCACCAACACTGCCGAAGGTGAACAATGCCTGCATTGCCTATGTCCATACAAACCCTAACGTCCTTTGGAAAAACTGCGTCCTGCAATCCAGGCAGTGTTCTGTAGGGCCCATCATGATGCATGTCTTTTATCCATCCTGTCCATTCTTTTTTACCATGCCATTTAGCTTTGACCCCAAAAATGAGGTAAATTAGCTGCTTTCTTTGGCCGCCTTTGATTGTCCTTTGATTTCCTTGTATTATAAGCCACAAGAGGCTCAGTTGAGTTGGTCATACGGCTGTGGAGGTGGAAGTGGTTTGCTTGCCTCATATCATTGTAAAGGCCTACTCCAGATCAATAAATTTACATGGGTTCCAACCCATGGCTCATTGGTAGACAATTCATTTCAACATTGAGGTCATGGTTCAAGTACCAATGTGGGAGTGTGTGTTTAAAAAAAAAATCAATAAATTTACAATGGTGTGATCCTGCCAAGTAATGTGCCTGAGGCATATAGACAATAATGTGGACACCATATTCCATCTAAAAGTTTCTAGGGTATGCATCAACCTTCCAAGCATTCCCCATATTCCCCATTGCTAACATGGTCTGGCCTGCCTGAGTTATGACTTAGTAAGGATTTTGGTATTTAGACCTAAACGATGGGGGCACATCTATTGGATGAGTTGGATGGCATTTCACACTTTATAGTGGGCTCTACAGAGCTCGAAAATATGGTAATTGCCATGTGATCATGCCCAAAAAGAAATCTGGCAGTGATTGAACAATCCTTATCATTTAATCGTGGTGCCCACAAATTCTCTTACTGAGGAAATCCATGGCTTTGGGTTTTGGGTATAGAGTACAATGTAAATGTGCAAAGATACTGAAAGATTACCATACATTGTAAATGAGAAAGTTACCTTAAATCTAAGGTAAGGAAAAGTTCAACTTTCATCGAGTGGACCACACTTATATTTTGCTATTTATCAATGGCTACACATCATTTTCATGGTATGAATCCACTTGATAAGTTGGTGAGGTTGAGTTCTTCACCAGGTGATCCTCATGGTGGTGCCAATGTATTGAAAGGGAGGATTTCACATGCACTTACAGGTTGTCCACCGGCCGGTTGAACTTGATACCTTCTCATCTAGGGCTTTGTGTGAAAGTTCAAGGTCACCCAGTGCACCAGGCAATTCCCTTCTTAAAGTAACCATCTATTTTCCTAGAATGTGGATTAGATGGTTACCATAATCTGACCAAAGTGACAGGATGCCTGAGATGATTGATTGGGCATACACCCTTTTTGTTTTTTTTTTTGTTTTTTGTTTTTTGTTTTTTTTTTGTTTTTTTCCATAAATAGTCACTTTTTATCATCTATTTCAAGCTATTCATCCAATGGTTAGGATAATCCAAATCAGTAAAACTTTCTCCAACAAAGGCTCTAATGAATAGGATTGACTGAATGGACGGTGCAGATCACAACTGTCCAAAACGCAACTAGGTTGCCTAGTGCACCAGATCAATTCCATTCTTTAATCTAAACCAGTGAAATCAATGATAATGCAAACACATAAATATATTTTCACATACCAAGGTTCACAACAATAGGCTACATGCACACGCGACCACAAAAATACTAGCCCATGGATTACATGAATCGAACCAAGCTTATATCTTCTTAAGTGGTATGGGCTCAACCAGTAGTGCTGTGACCCGAGCCTTGGTCTCTTCATGTGGACGACCGAACCCATCTCCGAACTGGTACACACATTCAGAAATCCGCCCAAGCCCTACACAGCCATTGATGAAAGCTGGAGGGAATGGAGAACAACTGAGGCACTCCTCACTTAACTTCTTCCATGTTTCATCGATCACACCTCTAACATGTTCACGAGCAGCTACTTCTGAGGCACCGGTTTCATGCATGTGACATTCCACGGCTTTCCGTACATCACCTCTTGCTAGCTCATACTATATCAATGAAAAACATGCAATTACATGTTAAACAACAATCAATGAATTAGTGGAGTTGTTCTTGTTATCTTTGCAAAGTCCAAACATGCAAACGGGGAATTTATATGTGATATTCAATCAGGGCACAATGACGATGAAGTTTGAGAGAGAAGGTAAAGCTTGCATACCGTCGAAGTTCCCACATCGTCGCAGAGTCGGAGAATGATGGATGGAAAAATCACGAGATTGTGATAATTCTCCAGACCTTCTAATACCTCCTTTGTGATCTTCAATCTCATTGAAAAATAGCCATGAACGAGTATGATGGGTGCTCCTATGGAGATCCATCCATTGTCCAGGTACTCCTTAAATGGTGGCGTATGGCCGCTGTAGTACCACCTCGCCTCGGTCATGTATGTCTTACACAAATCTCCCCACTAAACAAGCACAACATTTCAAGATAATCAGATAAAAGTATATGGATATGTCTATGCAGGACACCAGTAGTAGGGATTGGCCGGTTTTGGAATTTGGGCTTAAGCCCAAGCCCATTTTTTTTTATTGAAGGGTTCAAAATATTTTCATGACAGACCCTATCAGTTTGTCTTGGGTCAGGTGCTTAAGCCCACGCCCTTCAAGAGAAAGCCATAAACAAGCACGGAGCTTGGATTTAAATGAGTCCAGCTTGACCCCTTGGCCTATGGGTGGAAATGGGCCAGGTAGGCTGGCCCGCAGAACTTGATGCCATGCATGGACCTATTAGTTCGGCCGCTGGTCTGGGCCCACTCAATTTACAGGTCGGGCATGGGCTCATGTAGTTTTAGCCCAACCTGGCCTGACCCATACATGTGTTATATCCTACAAATATGCCATTCCAATTCTTGAACGTAGACCATTTCATTGCCCTAAAATGCCTATTTCTTCGTGCATATATGGTCTACTTGATCAACAGATAAATTAAGAACATTCCAGCAGGAAATGAATATATATATATTTCAATTTTCGGACTGCGTTGGTTTGGGTCCCACCAGGCCCAGGCCTAACCAATTTTTCAGGCATAGGCTTCGGCCTATTGTGCTAGGCGCATGCCTGGTTCGGGCCTTGGGTCTTAAGTGTTGAGTCAGAATTGGGGCTAGCCAAGCCAAACCGGGCCTTTTGCCACCCTAACATGGGCTGAAAAGACCAACTAGGCCATTTGGTTATGGGTTAGGTGGAAAGCCCAAACGGCGCGCCTGGTCACTGTTATAGTGACAAGATTGAGTACTAATGAACTGATGCAATACCATTTTCTTTAGGCATGGCAAGACATCCACACCCTGTTCTTTTAGAGTGTCATAAGCCAGTGCATTAACATTGTTGAAGAGGACCATGTAACATATCTTCATGTATTCTGGAAGCTTTTCAATTGCATCGGTGGTCCACCTGAAAGTACCATCAGATAAGAGGGAGAATCTCTGTTAGTTAAACTATTACATTTCCATTACTCGTCCACTGATCCATATGTGATGAGTAGGGGTCACCACCGTTCTCTAACGGTGTGAAACTAACATAGGAGCCTACCCATTTTTTTCCACATTTCAAAGTGTCTAACTTATGGGTCTGGGGTCATTGCGTCGGGATTCATTTTTCAATGACTCTGATCAGCAGGAAGAACGAAGGATGTACCGATTGGGTCTATCCAGCTGTTGGGCCTCATCTGCATGGCTTATGTTTCAAGAGTCACACCTACCAGAAAAATTTATCCATCACTTTCCTTAAATCTCCCCCTTCAAATTTTGACTGCTAACCATTGCAACCGTCTGAAATTGCTTTTCGTTTATATCTTACCAACGATTTGGACGGATGGTCCACATTTTAGGGCTCGTTTGGATAGTAAATTACTTTACATAAGTAACTTATACCTCAAGCCGCTTACACTGGTTTCTACTTGTGACGCAGGGGAGGACGTGAGGTCGAGCACCGTCTTCCTCAAGAGGATAACTATTCCGAATCCACGGAACTTCTCTGGACTCCTCACAGAGACTTCTCGAATCCACGAGGAAAGAAAGCAGAAAATAGAAATAAATTCTAATAAATTCGAAATTGATTAATGAATTATTAAAAACGAGTTCACAACCCTTTAAATAAGGGTACCAAGCAATGGGAAAGAAATCATAATCAAACTACAACTCAAACTCCTAGAATCCGCGACTTACTATAAATAGTAAACTTACTATTTATAGACGGTCGTGATGTCTACTAGTGCGCAAGGTTTTCGGCCAAAAATAGTAAGTGTCCTATTTGGCTTCACCAAACCGTTCCCCTAATTATTCTAAGCTCTTTTCACGTTGGGCACAACTCCTAAAGCCCGATGGATGAAGAGTTATAATCAAACTAAAACTTACTATTTATAGTAAAAACGAAATTAAAACAGGGAAACGACCGTCGATCAAGGGGTTTTTCGCAATTTCGGGCTGCGCAACCCGGCGTGGCTGGGTTGGTTGGCTAAAGTAGCTCGTTCTACCCCAAAATCATATATTTTACGTCAGATAATTCATTCCGGATTGCGAGATACGCCCGATCTAAGGTCCGATGGTCCGGATCACTTTTGTCGTCGACCGGGCCTTTTCTAATCCATCTTGGCCATAAAACTATCCGTGACCCGCTCTACATCAACTTGTTCAAAGGAGAAACAACATATTTATCAGCCAAACAGTAGAAAAGTATACTCAATTTCCAATGGAAGAACTTATCTCTCAATTTTGTTTGTTCCACCCTTAATATCCACTGTCTATCTTGTGGGACCATCCTTATATGTGGACTGTTTAGTTTGCTATATTAGGGCCACGTTGGCCCCTCTTCATTTTGAATTGTCCATCATGCGAGGCCAACCTTTAACATGGTCCATTTATTTTGTTATAGTAGGCCCACCTTGTGTTAAATCACCACTTTCTCTAAGAGCTCGAGCCGTTAAAGAAAGTGGTATCAATGTATATAAGGGGAATTTAAAAGCCCCATCTTCATTTTAAGATGGCCGTCATGTGGGCCAACCTTCAATGTGGACCATCCACCTTGCGAGGCCCACTTTTGAAGCGGGTTGACCATCATGTAGAGCCACCTTGGATGTGGGTCGTCCATTATACACAGCTCATCTTGGATGTGGGTTATTCATGAATATGGGCTTACATTCGATGTGAATTGTCCTCATGTGGGGCCACCATCAATGTTAATGTCCATCATGTGGGCCTCACCTTCAATATCCACCGCCCATCACATGGAGCCCACCTTTGATGTGGACCATCCATCATGTGGGCTCCACCTTCAATATTCACCACCCATCAGGTGGAACCCACCTTTGAAGTGGATTGTCCATCGTGTGGGCCCCACCTTCAATGTGGGTCGTCTATCACACACAGTATGCCTTTGTAACACACGAAAGAGCATGACACAATAATGAGAAAGATCATCATCCTCGTCAAATAGGTAAAACCATTAATCCACAAAGTAGTTCTTAAATCTAGAGGTAAAAAAAATATATTTTGAATTGTATTATTCAATAATAATTTTAAAATGCTTGATTACACCACTTATATAAAAGACTCAAAATCTTAATAGAAATATTAATTTGAGTAGAATAAAAATTACTCGAAATAATAAGTTTTGCAAAAAAAAAAAAGTCCTAAAATAAATTTATCAAGCATTCATGGCATGATTACAATTAATTTGTAAAAAAGAGGAAATTCCAAAACTCTAGAATGAATGAGATAAGACAACTAAAATATACTAAAAATAATAAATGATTTCTAAAAATGTAATTTTGAAATGGAAGGGTACATTTTCTTATGAAATGGACGCACACGAACCGCTACGAGGGTTGGCTGAACTTGAATGGCCTGCTATATAAAGATCGATAGGTCGTGTGTTTCGTGATAATACCCAGATCAAAAGTTATGGCTGGTTTACGTCCAAACTTCGAATGACAATTTCTCTATATCCAGAATGAATATTTTTGATCTGAACATATATACCTGGGGCCTAGTTACGTCATGCCTTACTTAGAACTACATCATGATCTGATGGACTATGTTTGCTTCTTCTGTTTGGACTTCTTTCGATCTGTGCTAAGAATATGTCCGCAACTCGCTTTACATCACTTGGATATGGGCTATTTATCATTAGGGAACAATCTTTGATGTGAACCGTCTATTATATGAGGCCCACCTTGATGTGGGTCATCCATCATGTGGAGTCCACCTTCGATGTCCATTGCCCATCATGTGGATCTCACCTTTGATGTGAACGGTCCATTATGTGGGCCCCACCTTCAATGTAGGTCATCCATCATGCGAGGCTCGCCTTGGATGTGGGCCATATATTATGTGGGCCCATGTTACTATCCATCACGTGGGAACCTCCTTTAATATGGACTGTCCATCATGTGGGCCCACCTTCGACATGGACTCTCTATCATGTAGGGTCATATTTGACCTGAACAATCCATCACACGGAGAGATGGGAGGGGGAGAGAAATAGAAAAGTAGAAAGTTAATAATTTAGTCACCGTATGGAATCCAAACAGCCACTTACTAAGTGTTAGGAGTGTATTCACATTTATTTGCAGGAGTATTTTGGTCATATAGAACTACATGAAAAATACATGATTTAAAAGAACTGTTAAAAGTTGGTTGTACTTTTAATAGATGCATAGATATAGATTCATTTAAAATAGAAAATAAAAATAAAAATTGCACTATGCTTTTAGACCACCATAAGTTATAGTGCTCCTAGTTTCATTTGCACCATAGAAAATCCAATCCATTGATCCAGACTATTAATTAGGACCAGCAAAAATTTCATGGTCTACCTTGCAATTGGTATGACAAATAGAACCATTTGATCAATAACCTTTCATATTAACGGTCAAGATCACAAAATAGTCCCACTTAAAAAAATTGATACATCTATTTGTTAGGACCGGTCATGGATTGCTTCCAATTATAATGAATCACTTTTATTAGGCAACCGTGGCCATTCCATCCATGGCATGGAAAATGAATGGCTACAAACAATCAATCATAGATTGAATCATGTCATCTGAATCATAGCCCATGAAGTGTGGTCTTCACTCAACGGATCGTTCACAAATCATTCAATTTAATTTGAACACGTGGACATTAATCTCCATACACAATCACCTGTCCAACAAATACTTTTTATGAACCATTCATGGTTCATATTATCATTCAAGATGCACTCTGTGTTGTATTTGATGTCTTAAATCAAGTTGGATATACAGCCTACCAGTGCCATCGACAAACTATTTGATGTCACTTTCGATGACATTGAACTGTGCTTGATCCCTTCGAGATTTTTCAGATTCTTTCTAGTTAGTCACTAGACTATTAGGGTGTGCTTGATCCCTTCGAGATTTTTCAGATTCTTTCTAGTTAGTCACTAGACTATCAGGGCGTCTTATCGATGCCATCAAAGGGCGTTCGATGCATTTTTGATGCCATTGAACATACCTTGATGGCATTGAGAATTTTCGGAAAGGATTGTTGAGGTGTTATTTCGATGCCATCAATGTGGCTTCGATGCCATTGTGAGATTTATTTTCTTACTCGATTGTGATCCTTCTAAAGGCTATATATTAGAGTATAATTGGGATTGGAAGGTATTCCAAGGATTTCTAATAGTTATAGGGTTTCAATGGTGTAGCAAGGGTTTGATTCAATGTTGTTTGAATTAGGTAAGTGCTATCTATCGCTTTGTGTTGTGGTTTTTTCCCGCAAGGGTATTTCCACGTTAAATTGTTGTGTCTGCTTGGTGCGATTGGATTACATCTCTTGGCTCACCTCTGAAATCATCTTATTTGGTACCCCAACACTATGGGGGTGGAAACCTGCCCCCTACCATGCTGTGGTACAGTGGGGCTGTATACCCTATCAAAACCCATTTGCAGAAAGTAGAAATGAAATCAGTACTAACCTTTGGACGGCATCTGTGAAGAGCTCTAATTCATCCAACGAACCATAGACGTCGTAGACATCATCAATCATTGTTATAATTTGACTAGCTTGAGTAACCACGTCCCTGGAATATTGATATTGTGGCTCAAAGGCCACACCAAGACCGAACAAAAAACACTCCACCACACGATCTCTAATAAAAGGTAAGATTTCCATGGTACCCAGATCTTTCCACCACCTACAAACACACAATGAATCAATTACCAGATAGAAAGAAATAGTACTGTGCAACGTGTATGAGGAGAGTTACCATCCTAACATACGATGTACCGTTAAATGTGTGTCCAGACCATAATTTCAGGACCTGGTGGGTCAACTTGGTACTCAGGTTAGCAAACTCGGCCTGGTCACCAACTGCGTCACTAGGTCAAGATGTACTTGGATTGAGCATGACTCGGGGCTGACTCGCCACAGTCCACCTACTCCAAACACGAGTCTGTTTCATCATATATATATGTGGGAAAAGGTACTATGCGCTCGACCTCATAAGCTCCCGTGAGGTCGAGCTGTGTGGGCTCCACTGTGATGCGTGTCGACCATCAACACCTTGCATTTGATGGGTCCCCTCTAAATTATGGGATATCCCAAAAATCAGCCGTATACGGAACTCAGGTGGGCAATACCATCTAAAATCATGTGAAGACACCGTTAAAACATATAAAAGCACTTGGTGGGGCCCACCTGAGTTTTTAATGATGCTGAAACTTGGTCTGAACCCTCATCCAAGTGGGACTCACATAATGGATGGGCTGGATTTGCAAACCACATCTCGATGGGCCCAAAAAACTGATTATGAATGTTTTAATGGTGCATAGCCCCTCCCCACTTCTGTATGTGGTGTGGCCCACACAAGTTATGGATTGACTTGATTTTTGAGACCTAGGCCCACGATGGAATGGTGCATCTGACTGATGGGGTAGATTTTTGAAGTGCATCACGGTGGGGCCCACACAACTCGACCTCATAGGACAGACTTGTGAGGTCCAGCGCATTGTACCTTTTCCCTATATATATATATATATATATATATATATATATATATATATAAATATATATATATATGCTCAGCTGAGCACCAGTTCTCATGACTTCTTGTGACAATTTTATAAGAACTCATCATACGTTATGTGAGTCCAAAATCTGAATGGTCCATGTGATGCATGCATGTCCTTACCTGGCCATGTCTCTAACATTGTTCTTATGAAAGGCTTGCACCCTGTTGTAATCCAATTTAGCCAGTTCAAGTAGGAAAGGCTTCATGTGCTTTTCTTTCTCATACACCTCCTCTATGTACCACCTAGCTTCTAACCTTGGTTCCATGTAATGCATTGGAAGTTCCAATGCATGTGTCACTTGTTTGGCAAGACTTGGGTCTATGTTCCCTTTGATACCCTTGAGATGTTTGGTTGTGAAGGCTTTGGCCACATCCAAGACAGTTTCTCCTATAAATCCAAGGTGTGAAGCTTCATACAAACTCAACATCCCTTTTATGTCCTGGCTAAGGTATGCTTTGAAACTACCTGTCTCATCCATGAAGCTGTTGAACACATCTGCAACATCACACCAGAAGATGGGTGCTTGCTTGAAATTTTAAGCTGCGTTTGGATGCACTATTGAAACCGAATGCAATAGTTAGTTCACTACTTATCCTACATTTGAATGAACTGTGGAAAACAAAATGTTTTCTGTAGATGTTACGTTTTCCATCCATTGCGACAATAAAGTAATCCATGGAAAGTTATTATTATTATTATTATTATTATTATTATTATTATTATTATTATTATCCATAGTTTTCCTCAAAAAAATGGCATTTTCCTTTGGGATTTTGACATTACTGGTAGTGTGGTATGGTCAAATTTCTAAAAACGAATGGTTTCAAATATTTTTACACTAGTCAGCTGATAGGTATTAAAACTATTTTTAGACCAAATTGCCCCTATACACTAAAAAAGGTAATGATGAATGAAGAGAGGATGGTGGCTCTAAATCCTGTGCTGAATGGTAATGTACCTGGTTGTATGTGGGCTCATTTTGATTTAAGTTTTTAATGTTCACGGTCTATCAGTTGTACGAGCTCATCGGAATATATAACTTAAAAAATGAAGCTTATTTATAGATGAAGTGGACCAAACCACATTAAATAGTATGACTTGCACGCAACCGTTGAAAACTATCAGGTGGGCCATAGACCTTTTCTATAAATATGATATTTTTGCTTTCCTTTAATTTCATCCAATATTTATGATATTATAAATAGGTTAGATGGCATACAAACATCACTGTGGGCCTCACAGAGCTGACTTTGTATTGGTCTTGGTTAATCACATGTAGTTACGATAAAAACTTGTGTGATTTGACCATTATGATTCTTGATGCCCATAAAAAAAAGTTGATTATATCCATTTGATCACAGGGCCCATTAAAAAGTAGATCTCCGTTGATAATATTTATGACTTATGATTTTCATAATAATGTGTGAACTTCACGCTGTTTCGAACTATCAATGGCCCATGGTGAGAAAAAAAATATCAACTATTTGCTTGAACAATATATATTCTCTTGTTGTATTGTGGGCCATCAGATCTAAAGATTTTGGTCATTTTCTGGACATTTATCTTCTTTAAAATATAGTGTTTTCCTTTTCTCCCGGAAAAGATAATAATCTTCATTTCCATACTTTTAATAAGATAGATTTTACTCTTTGACCATTGACCATTTCAAATTTCCTTAAAATCACAAATTTAAATAAACAATCATTTTAGGGTTATTTTCACAATTTCCTTATTCATAGTTTTCCTTACACGAGACATGTTAGTTTCTAACTTTCGCGTTCTTCATATCCACTAATCCAAATAGTCCTAAAAAGAAACGTCCAAATCTTACCTTTCTTAGTATTTTATTTTAGAGCTAGGCTCTCATTTGTAATTAGACGATTTTCAAGGAGAACTGGTCATCTATATCAGCAGCACAACAATATAATCTTTGCCAATAACATCACACTTGGTGTGGGACATCTCTACGTACTTTGAAAACCGTTCGCCCCACCATGAAGATCTCCCCTTCTAAAAAATAAGGTTGATTCCCTCACAATGTTGGCCACACATATATGTTGAGTCAGACGATAGGCCGTCCATTGATTCCAATGGTGTGGTCCATCTCATGAACTAGCTAGCCTGACTTTTGGGTCAGGTGATGATATTCACAACATCCCCAGTTCCCATCTCTGCATGCTTCTAGGCCCTAAAAAAAAATCAAAAACAAAAAGAAGACTGGTGGTGGGGCATGTTGGCATGAAGAACGGTTCAGCAACACAGGTTGTCAATTGAGTAAATTTCTAAGTTAGACACTAGCTTGATGGGAATGGTACAATAATTTGGTAATTTGATCTCAATCTAACAAATTATTGCAATTTACTACAACGGCGCATCCAAACTTCGCGTGTTTGGATGCTAAGTGAAAATCACCAAAATATAATTATCTTCTTTAGCATTCATATGGAGGGTGTGTTCTCAAGGGGAAAAAAAAACCAATTCATTAAACTTGTTATTGCGATTCAATTCCATACTGCAACCAAACACAGCAATCCAAGAAAATGGAACCTATAGAGCATATGTACCTTGTGAGACCTTGTACCCATGTTGTCTAAGTAGTCTAAAGCGAAGGGCCGTAACATTTAAATCTTTCTTCATCTCTTTGTCATTTTCGCAGTTGGATATTGCATCTAGGGCTTCCTTAATCTCTAACTCAAAGAGATAAGCCAACCCTAAACGTTGGATGACACCGATCAACTCGAGTAGAGTGAAGGGCTCAGTTGTTGCTCTGAGCAAACACTTTGATTCTTCTGCAAGTCGCTCGATGCCTCTAACATATGCGTCGTCCTGTGCAACAGATGTATAATAAGGAAGAATGATGTAGCTAGTCCTAAAAATGGTGACAAATCCCCACTGTAAATCACGCAATCCTAAACATGGGCCCCAAACTACCATTACACCAACCAAACTACCGTAGGATATGATTTCCCTGTTCAGCATGGATTGCTGGTCATTTTTCATTTTAGCCATCCATCTGATGGCCACCAATTCGATGGTTGATATGGTCGATGTGGCTACTGTTTGGGACACATGAATCAAATCTACAATGGATGGGATAACAATTAGATTACCGTGTAATCAGTCTTCAGTGATTGCACAAAATCGTAATCCAAAACGGGTGGCTGGTAATTCGCGTTCCGGCGTATGATTGTTGGTTGCACCATGTCAGTTGTCGCTGCACATCTGATGTACCTGGCCACGTGGACATTGGTCTGGGCACTCTGTGGCCCACTTCTAAGTGGCAAGCGTGTGGGGGAGAAAGGTGGGGAGAGGGAGAGGGAGAAGGAGAGGAGATTAAGAGCCATTTTTACGTGAGCTGTGATTGCTATTCTCATTTGTAATGTATTTATAGGAGCCGTTGGCATGAAACATGTGTGAGTCCTTGCGTGAGAGTACACAACGTTTGCAGTGAAATAGGACCGATGCTATAAGCATCCGAACTGCTCATCTGCTGGAACTCATCTGTGCAGTGAAGTAGGACCGGTGCAACAGCGATTTTAGGATACATATATATTATCTTAAAATGGCTATTGCTCGAAAAGAATCCGACGCTATAATGATCTGAACCGTTCATCTCCTAGACCTCATCTGTTCTTTTTCTTTTTCTAAATAAAAAAATAATTTCCGAAAGGTGGGACCATACCACACCATCAATTTTATTGATATCAAAAATTTGGTTAGGTTTGCAAATGTAGATCTATTTTAACAATTCCTCATCTCCTTTACTCCACCGTTGATGGTATGTATCTGCAAGATCATACGAGATGGATGATCCCAGGCACTTCTAAGAGGACTTTTGATAATTAGAAATGGACGGTTGTAAAAGGAAAAGAAAAACTACAACCTTCATGCAAAAATCGATCGTCCAATGAGAAGACCAGGATCATCCAAACATTGGCAGGCATTGCGGGCCCACTGTGATGTATATGTTTTATCCATGCTGTCCATCCGTTTTACCAGCTCATTTTATTGCATGAGCCAAAATAAGATGGAAAAGCTCAAGGGGACTACAACATTGGAAACAGTGGTGGTTGAACGCCCATTACTAGAAACTTCTTCATACTAAAGTTTTGAATCAAGCTGCTATTTGTGTTTTCCCTTCATCAAGATCTGTGACCTTGAGAACTGCTAACTGGTTGGATGGAAAATAAACATCATGGTGGGCCCTAGGATGGTTTCAATCGTGGCGTCATTATTCTCACTATTTCACGTGGTGTGGTCTACTTGAAATTTTGATGTGCTTCATTCTTGGATTAATACCCTAAAAGAAGCTGGTAAAACGGATGAACGGTGTGGATATAAAACAAATACATCATGGTGGCCCACTGGCAGGGTCACCAGGGAATCTGCTTCTGTGAATGGCATGCATGGCAACACCACCTAATCTGTGGTCCAGCAGAGATGAAACGATTAATAGCCTGAATGGCGTACATGTCAGCACACCCGCTCGGGCCTGCATGGATAACACCAAATAAGTTATTTTTTCTACTTACAGCTGTAGATAATTAACTTATTTCCAACAAATAAGTTTGATTTATGATTAATTATAAATAATTTTTTTATTTAAAATTACTTAATCATTTCAGTTAATTTTTCCAGCTGTTTTACTTTTCATAAGTCACTGAAGAATGGTATAGGGGAGACGAAAGAGAGGAGAAGCTGATAAGTAGAAACTAAAATAAAGTTACTTGTGATATAAGTAACTTATCTTAACAACTTATGATCCAAACCGCCCTTAATGTCTCTATTTTATTTCTAAGCATAGATTGCGAGAATAATAAATTACAGATTTATAATTAAATTTGCAAGTAGCTCGTACGTCCATGTACTACTTCTCAACTTTTGTTATTTTTTACGTGGCGAGTCACGAACTGTTGGATCAGAGGTCATGTCAAAATGATCCAAACCGTTTATACAATGGGCCTCACTGTGGATGGATGATACCCAGAAAATCTTCAAAATTGGACGATGATATTGATGGTCCACGAAACAAAGGTTTCATTCCATAGTCAAAATAAAAGAGTTAAATGAGCATAAGGCATTGATATTCTAATATGAGGGTTCTCTTATTGGGTGTCCGTATTCAAAATTTTCACGATGAGGTCCATCAAAGAAATGGTTTCGATCACTGCAACGTGACCCAAAATCCTACATGCTAAGAGTGGAGGATTCAAGATCCTACTCGCAGATGTGGCCATTGCAATTCAGTACCATCTTAACTAGATTTTGTTTTTGACTTGGAACATGCTTTGCAGAGAAAAGTTCAATATGCTGGCATACTGTGATGGATGACACGCAGGGAATTGGAAACTATTGAGAAATTGCAAGCATGCCATCTTGTTGTATTATGAAAGGCATCCAATGGTGCTATTTCAACAAACAAGTGTCTACAAAACACATGTTTGAGCTATCCGACCAACGTGATTTTAAACCTGATTTTAAATTGAGTGTGTGTGTGTGTGTGTATATATATATATATATATATATATATAGTGTGTGTGTATATATATATATATATATATATATATATATATATATATATATATATATAGTGTGTGTGTATATATATATATATATATATATGTACTATGAGTTTGGCCTTATGGTAACTTCCCATGAGGTCCAGCTATGTGGGCCCCACCATGATGTGTGTCTATAATCAACACCGTGCATTTGATGGGTCCCCTTTAGGTCATGGGATACCCCAAAAATCAGCTGTATATGGAACTCAAGTGGGCCACATCATTTAAACCCATGTGAAGACATTCCTAAAATACATAAAAAGCACTTGGTGGGCCCACTTGAATTTTTGATGCAGCTGAAACTTGGTCTAACCCCTCATCCAAGTGGGACACACACAATCGATGGTCTGGATTTGTGAACCACATCTCAATAGGCCCCATAAATGATTATGAGTGTTTTAATGGGAGGGTCAGCCTTCTCAACTGTTGTATGTGGTGTGGCCCACCCAAATCATAGATTGACTTAGATTTTTAAGCCCATGGCCCACTGTGAGGTCAACCTCATGGTATCAATCCCCCCCCCCCCCTCACACACACACACACACACACACACACGTCAAATGATACTATGAGGTCGAGCTATGTGGACCCCACTATGATGTGTGTCTAACATCAACCTCATCAATCATATGCACCTTTCCATGGTGGGCCATGGACTTAAGCATCAAGTCAATCCATGATTTGGGTGGGCCACATCACCTACAACGGTTGAGAAGGGTCACCCTCCCATTAAAACATTAATTCATAATCATTTATAGGGCCATCGCGATGTAGTTCACAAATCCAGACCATCGATTGTGTGTGTCCCACTTGGATGAGGGGTCAAACCAAGTTTCAGCCTCATCAAAAATTCAGGTGGCCCCACCAAGTTCTTTTATATGTTTTAGGAATGTCTTCACAGGGTTTTAAATGGTATGGCCCACCTAAGTTCCTTATACTGCTGATTTTTTGGGTATCCCATAATCTGAAGGGGACCCATCAAATGCACAGTGTTGATGTTAGACATACATCACGGTGGGGCCCACACAACTTGACGTCATGGGAAGTTCCCATGAGGTCGACCTTATAATACCATTTCCTACCATTTCCATATATATATATACAACTTCTGGTTAGTACTCAACTACTAATTAGTGCTCCACTAGAGTACTAAATAATTTCCCTTTCTTGAAAGGGTTAGAGAATCTCGGAGAGATATATATCATTACCAATTACATGGATGATGATTGAATATTCAAAGCATGGATTGCATTGCCTTGCGTGATTTTCTTTCAAAACTAAAATTGTTTGAGATATTTTAATTATTTGTCAGTTTTCACTAGTATCAAATGCATTATAGTGCAAATCAAAGAGTAATTAATTGGAGATCTTAGTTAGCAAATTCAACTGGGTCAGCAAGAGCAATAAGCAGCCAACAGTATAATTGAAAATCGCATATTCATTCCAAGGGGGAGTCTAGTAAGGTGGGCCCTTATTGACTAACATTGCATTTTGACCACTTCATGTCATATTTGGACCATATGAAATATACAGGTTGTAACGTATAGGTCTTGAACCACGTCTGGTAAACCATAACATGGCCTTTTTCATAATGGAAAGTCATGGCGAAGGCAATAGTAAAGGCCCAAGTGATTTTAGATATTAGTCCATTTTTTTTTCTTTTATTTATTTATTAAAAAAAAAAAACTTGATTTGTTCTAGTTGGGCACAATTATAAGTACATAGGGCTTATATGAGACAGTGGATTTGGAACCTCTTGGGTTCAAAACCCCCAGGATTTAGAATCCTCTCATTGTGTTTGACACCTTGGATTTAAAATCCCCTATAATTCAAAATTAGATATGCATATGATGTAGAGCGGGTCGCAGATAGTTTCATGGCCAAGATGGATTAGAAAAGGCCCAGTCAACGACAGAAGTGATTCGGACTGTCGGACCTTAGATTGGGCGTATCTCATAATACGGAATGAGTTATCAAGTGTAAAATATATAATTTTGGGGTAGAACAAGCTACTTTAGCTAACCAACCTTGCTATGCTGGGTTATGCAAGACGGATTTGCGAAATACTCCTAGATCGGCGGTCGTTTACTTATTTTAATTCTGTTTTTACTATAAATGTTAAGTTTTAGTTTGATTATAACTCTTCATCCGTTGGGCTTTAGGAGTTGTGCCTAACTTGAAAAGAGCTTAGAAAAATTAGGAGAACAGCTTGGTGAAGCCAAATAGGATACTTACTATTTTTGGCCGAAAACCTTGCCCAATAATAGACATCACACGACCGTCCTATAAATAGTAAGTTTACTATTTATAGTAAGTTGCAAATTCTAGGAGTTTTAGTTGTAGTTTGCTTCTGATTTCTCTCTCATTGTTTGGTATCCCTATTTAAAGGGTTGTGAACTAATTTATTTAATTCATTAATTAATTTTAAATTTTATAGAATTTATTTTCTATTTTACTTGCTTTCTTTCTCATGGATTCGAGAAACCTTTGTGAGGAGTCCAGGGAAGTTCCATGGATTTAGAACAGTTATCCTCTTGAGGTAGATGGTGCTCAATCTCATCATGTTCATCCCTGCATCAACATAGTATATTTACAGGGGTTTGAATTCAATTAATAAATCAACTTTAATATCTCTAATTAGTGTACGTATGTAATGTTCGACAAAATGGTTGTAATAAGCCCGTTGAAGCAAGGGATCACATTTGAGTGACTAACCAACAAATTTTAACCGTTGATTTACATGGACAATGTTTGGATGGCGCATATTATCTTATTATAGTAAGTATAGTGATGCAGTTGATAATTTAATTGTTTTATGATAACATTAGTGGGCCATGTGCACAATAGATTAGTAGCCTAGTGACACACATGTTACACATGCAACTCTTAGAAGGATTTTAAATGTAATCAAAGCTTCTACCTTGGATTTCAAACCCCTCTTTGAGGGGATTTGAAACCCCTAATTACTCTATAGTGCCAAACATAGTAGGAGATTTCAAATCCCCTCAAATCCCCCTAAATTCATGATGCCAAACGACCCCCCCTTAGGTTATTAACAAGGAAATCCTAGCTGCAATCCTATTCTTGTGTTTAGAATTTTCAACAACGAGCTCTCATTTAATCACAGAGGTATTTTGCCTCTTCTCGATGATCTTAATTACCAATATAATCCTCAACCCAGACTTGCGGGCATGCACATTCTACAGGGCAACTAATAAGACCAATGCTAGATTTGAAGTCATAAGGTCATACTGCATTAAGGTGTTATTACAAGTGGGATTTTTCATATTAAGCTTAAAAAGATTTGCCACAAGCTCTCGCTACTATGATAATCAATGAAATGAAAGATTCAAATATGTATGTTGATACATTTATTTATTTATTTATTTATTTTTAAAGGAAGTGGGATATGTATGTTGATACTAGAGCTAGTACCCACATGACAAATGATCCAAGTGATTTAACTTGATTCCCTACAATGGTCCTAATAAGGTGATATAAGGATATGGTTCCTAGCTAAACATTTTTCATATAAGTAATTTCGTTGGTTGGCAATATTAAGTTAAAAGATATTCAAGTTGTTCCCAAAACTAAGAAGAATTTAATGTCTCTAAGTTAGTAAAGAATAATTCTGGTATTTTTTTAATTTATTGGTTCCAGGTTTGGGATAAAAATTTGAAAAACAAGTACGGTTCTAGCAACAGAGAATAAAAGAAAGAAAGAAAAATAAATCTATATGCCTTAGATAAAGATGCAGTTGTAGCCACAGTAGTATTCATATTAGGAAGTCCTGTCGGACTTAATCTGTATGCGGAATAGTCCCACGGATCTGCCCGTGCATGGGACATGGCGATCAGGGGGTCGGATAGCTTACCTAGCTGAGACGACGCCATGGAAGCCGGATAAGAATACCAAAATACCTGTAGAGCTTAAGATATTCCTCTCCTTCACACCCTTTCTACAATTCAGAAGATGGGACTCGAATTTCTGCCGTGGTGTAGGATCGGGGATCCAGCTCTCTTATATAGAGTCTGTGGAGAGAGAGTTTGAAACCAATCACAACTCTCTCTCTCCCCCACGCTTCACATTGTAGCATCCTAGTTCAACTCAAATAGCTATTTGCGTAAGACAGCTATAGCATTCCAGCCCTAGTACGCAAAGCTACGCAGATAGACTACGCAGTGCATCACCTGAAGTAAGGCCCACTAGTCTACTTAATCATCCAGTCCAACTGGATGACAATCGAGACCATTGATCAGTAAGGCCCACTAAATAGAGTTCTTACATTCTCCCACTTAGGCCTCATTGAGCAACGTCAATGATAGTCATATAAAATTATTTTGAAAATAAGTTTTGATCTTTTAAGAAAATATTCAAATGGTTAACCAATGAAATAGTTGGACAGTATGAGTAATGCTATTCAATCTGGTCCATCAAGTCAGTCAGCATCGAAACGTGGTAGTCATCACAATATTTAATTTAGGTGAAGTGAGTCTAAGCGCGATCACAAATACTTTCAATCTTAACGACATAGATTACGAACTAGGAAATGTGGTATAAGGATTACATATTTTAGTGTGATGATATGTGCCTATCCTTAAGAGGTCCTAAAGCTTTTACATGTCTCTAACGAGACACGACTGTAGTTTTACTTACTCAAAATTTGGGTATATATATAGAGAAACAGAAATAAATCTTTATATCAAAATCATCCAAACAAACTGTATAAAACGAGATCTCTAAGTGTCTGTGAAAAACAAAATACGCTTAACTCTTACTAACTGAAAACATCTATAGGATCAATGACTCCCATGGATGTTATATGCTCCTGAAATAGCGTGATAGGGAGCCCTTTAGTGAGCGGATTTGCAATCTTCTGCTTAGTGCCGATGAATTCTACGGACACTTGATGATTCTGAACCCTTTCCTTTACAACAAGGTACTTGATGTCGATATGTCTCGACCTTAACGAATGCTTGCTGTTACTAGAGAAGGAAATAACAGCCGAATTATCGTAAAATATTCTCAATGGTTTCAGGATATGCTTCAGTTCCCGCAAACCTGAGAAGAAACTCTGTAACTATAGTGCCTGATTAGATGCCTCATGACAGATAATAAATTCAGCTTCTATAGTGGATGAGGTTGTGGTAGACTGTTCACGCTTTTCCACGACATAGCTTCTCCCACTATCATGAAAATGTATCCTAAAGTAGACTTCTTAGTATCAACGCAGCCTATGAAGTCTATATTTGAATATCCGATCAACTCTAACTGATCAGATCTTCTGTATGTGAGTCTGAAGTCTTTCGTTCTCTGAAGATATCGTAATACTTTCTTCACAGCTATCTAATGTTACATTCCTGGATTAGATAGATATCTTTCCAATATTCTAGTGACAAAGGCAATATCCAATCGCGTACAGACTTGAACATACATGATGCTCCCTACTACTGATGAGTACGAAAATTCCTTTATTCGATTCTTTTCTAAATCATTCTTTGGACACTGAAATAGACCAAATTTGTCGCCCTTCACAATGGGCAACTTTCCTGAAGCACAATTTTGTATGTCATACCTTTCGAGTACCCTAGTAATAAAGGCCCTTTGTGACAGGCTAAGCAGTCCAAGTGTTCTGTCACGGCGAATCTTAATACCGATGACGTAAGAAGCTTCACCAAGGTCTTTCATTTCAAACCTTTGAGATAAGAATTTCTTGGTGTCGCTCAACATCCTGATATCACTGCTAGCCAATAGAATGTCATCAACACACAAAATTATCATAATGAACTTACTCCTACTAGTTTTAATGTAGATGTATTCATCTGCAGTGTTTTCTACAAAGCCATATGAGGAAATTACTTCATGAAACTTAAGGTACCACTGTCGCGATGCCTGTTTCAACCCATAGATGGACTTCTTAAGTTTGTAAATCAAATGTTCTGAGCCAGTAGCTACAAAACCTTTAGGCTGCAACATGTACACATTCTCATTCAGATATCCATTGAGAAATGCAGTCTTTACATTCATTTGATGTAACTCTAAATTCATATGAGCTACAAGAGCCATTATGATCCTGAATGAGTCTTTCTTGGATACTGGTGAGAAAGTCTCCTTAAAGTCAATGCCTTCATATTGGTTAAAACTCTTGTTAACAAGTCTGACTTTATATCATTTGACATTACCTTTAGAGTTCCTTTTGGTTTTAAATATCCATTTACAACAAATCGGACTTATTCCAGTGGGTAACTCTATAAGATCCCATACTTTATTGTCTTGCATGGATTTCAACTCATCTTTCATGGCATTAAACCAACAAGAAAGATCAGCACTTTATTTGACTTGTGTAAAGGATTCAGGATCCTTTTCCACTCCTATGTCAAAGTCGTGCCCCTGTAAGTATACGATGCAATCGTCTTGATTTACAGGCCTTCTCTCTCTTTCAGATCTTTTCAATGGTTCAGCTTGTTGGGTTTGATCTTGATTTTCCTCATCAGTGGTTTGTATATGAGGTTCTACATAGTGCTCTGTAGTGACTGCAGAATCGACTATATCATTAATGTCCACGTGATCTGGATTGACTATGACAGGAGTCACAGTCCTTTGTTCATCAAATACAAAATTTCTTATGTTCGTGCTCCCACTATTTTTAGTGTCCTCAATGAATCTGACATTCTCAGTATCAACAATCCCGATGGAGTAGGAAGGACAGTAGAATCGATAGCCTTTTGATCTTTCTAGGTATCTAATGAAGAAACAACTTACAGTTCTAAGATCAAGTTTCTTTTCATGCGGATTATAAATTTTGGCCTCAGCAGGACAACCCCAAACATGTAGATATCAAAGATTTGGTTTTCTCCCATTCCACAACTTAAAAAGAGTTTTGTTTACTGCTTTGCAGGGAACCCTGTTTAGTATATGAATTGCGGTTTTGATCGCATCACCCCATAGAGATTCTGGTAATGTCAAATTACTGATCATACTTCACCCATATCCATAATGGTGCGATTGTGTCTCTCAGCTAAACCATTCTACTCTGGAGTACCAGTCATAGTGTACTGAGCGATAATTCCACAATCTTGCAGGTATCTAATGAATGGCCCTGGATTGCGTCCTGATTCGTCATATCTGCCATAGTATTCACCACCACGGTCAAATCTGACAACTTTAATTTTCTTATCGAGTTGATTTTCAAACTCGACCTTATAGATTTTAAAAGCATCCAAGGCATCTGATTTCTCACTGATAAGGTATAGGCACACGAAGCGAGAGTAATCATCTATAAAAGTAATGAAATATTTCTGGCCACTCCATGAGACTGTAGGGAATGGTCCACAAATATTTGTATGTATAACCTCTAATAGATTTAAACTCCTGGTTGCACATTTCTTTCTCGTTGTAGTCTATTTCTCTTTTATGTAATCAATGCATACTTTATAATCAGAGAAGTCTAGAGAATGCAAAATTCATTCTCACACAAGCCTGTCTAATCTCTCATGAGATATATAGCATAGCCGCCTGTGCCACAACATGGAGGAATTCTCATAGTCCAGCCTTCGCTTGGATCCCATTACATTTCCATGCAATGAATTAATATTATAGACGTGAGAGGAAATCAAGTCTAACTGGTATAAGTTGTTTACCATAGAGCCGGTTCCAACTTTAATCGAATTCAAGTAAATACTAAAATTTTTATTTCTAAAGTGGAATAAATATCCCAACTTATCCAAACAAGAAATTGAAACTAAATTATGCCTTATAGACGACACACAGAATGTATCTACTAAATTCAAAAAATGACTAGATTTCAACTTAAGCCCATAGACTTCTATTGCCTTCATGTTAAGCTTGACACCATTGCCTACGTATACTGAGTGGTCCGCATCAGTTGGTGGCCTGGCCCTGTAATAATTCCTTCATAGAAGTGCATATGTGAATAATAGTTTCAGAATTTATCCACCAGGAATCCGTTGACACATCAGTTAAATTATATTCAAAATAAACAAGAACAGAATGATTAACTTTCTTTATGAGCTAATTCTTAAAACCTTCGCAGTCTTTTTTTAGATGACCCGCATTTTTACAAAAAAAAGCACGGTTTACCTTTAACTCGTCTGCGTTTAGATCCATTTCCAGATTGATTTTCATGGTTTCTAGATGGAGGACTAGAGAATCATTATTAGAACCTTATTTCCTTTTCCTTTTGCCTTTATTCCCTTGCCCATGCTTTTGTCTTGAAGTTACCATATTAACATTTTGAACTTTTACCATTTGCCTGATCCTGTCTTCTTCTTGGACGCACTGAGTGATGAGTTCATCCAATGTCCACATGTCCTTCGGAGTGTTATAGTTTACCAGGAATGTGCCGAATTGGGGAGGTAGGTTGTTCATGATCAAATGAACCAGTTGATCGTTAGTGAGTACAAGCCCTAGAGCATGGATCTTAGAAACAACTTCGATCTGCTCTACAATGTATTCACGGATGTTGCCTTTTCTATCGTACGAGCGAGTCAATTTATTCAGAAGAATGCCAACTTCAGATTTATCAGATTTCTTGAATCGTTTTTCCATTTTAGTCAGGAAAACTTTGGCCTTATCTGTTTCAGGCATGACACCCTTCATCGATTCGAAAATCGAATACTTAATGACTTTCAGGCATGTATCATTTGACCTAAACCATGCAACCCATCGATTATATTCAGTTTCAGTGACATTATTAGATGGTTCTGGCGGTTCTGGCGTTATCAGGGCAAGATCTAATTATAGACTCCCCAATACAACTTCAATGGCGTTCTTCCTTTGAGCATAGTTAGACCCATTTTGGGCAGGGACTTAATGTGTATTAGTGGGAATTGAGACTGAAATATAAGAGATACATATATACTCACATTAGTTCATTATTTCACAAAACAATTTCGTGATTGTAAACAAAAAATATTAGACAAATCAATTCAGTTGTTAAGAGAGGCATCAACTGAATCATCCAAGATGAAGATGGGCCCAACCATCACATTCTAGTGAGAATCTGTTACATCATCATCATTCCTCATGTGGGAGGTAATAATAACATGCTAGTGATCCTCCTGAACATGAAGCTAAGTGATGTTAGTCATGTAAATCTGAGACACTCAATACCTGTGGGTGAGATGAGTCTTTCAACTTTACATTACCAACACCATTTACTTCACGTGTCTGCCATATGATAATCGTTTGTGTTTTTGTTACTGTATGCATAAAAAAGTGAACGCAACTGTATGCAATCCTCCTTATCCCAATGTTATAAGTTTGTACTTGTAAAGTTTTCATCGATTGAGGTCTAATACAACCGAATCCAAAACTACAAATATAGACTTTAGGATTGCTATTATAATCCTACCTCTCTTTGGATTATATCTTAATCAGTGCGATGCGGCCCATAAGATGGTCGGTATTGATCATTGAAAAATATATGAACCTTAAAGTGAAACATACGTACAGGTTTCACATTATATGTTCTAATGGTCTATATCAACTTCTAAGGATGGGTAATGGGCTTATTATCAGGCCAAATCAAGACTGTATAATCTAGACATGTTCAGAGAGCATAATAACATCAACTATCAACATTCACAAGATTGATGGTTAGCAAGGAAATTTGGATGGATGCATGCATGCAAAGAAGTCCATGGGATGATTAGCTTAACCCAAAATTCTAAATATTTATAAGACCATCTTCTTTGTAAATGAGTTCAAGTTATATGCTTACGATTGAATAAACAGACGGTCCAGATCATTTCTTAAATATGGAATAAAATCCCATGTCCCAAATGTGATCAATGGACCCAGATAATAAGTCAGGGCCCATCAACATAAACAAATAAGTGTTAGTGGGTCCTAAAAACGGACCCGCAAGCCAATAGTCGGGTTTGTTAACCCGATTGAATAAAATCGTTGCCCGAGCCCAAAAGAGGAATGAAATCCCTAACTTCATTCTCACGCCAGTCTACATGAGACGTGCAGGCAACGACCTCTTTCTCTCTCTCTCTTTGCCAGCAGTCGAACGATGGAAGCGAGAGGATGCTAAATGACATCTCCATAGCTTCCGGTGATCCACGACTCACAAATGGGCTGGTTAACAAGTCGTTGATTGGCTGGAATCTCCAGTTGGACGCCAATTAATGGAAGAGAGGGAAGATCAAGAATAAGGAGAGCGGAGGAAACTTCTAGAGTCGATCGATCACTGACGAATGGAATGGCCTCCAACTGTAATGCCTCGGACATGGCTGTCGGAGCTTGAGTGGAGGATTTCCACAGGTGACAGCCATGGATGATGGTGGGAGTTCCTCATCCGTCACGAGATCGAGTGAAGTACACTTCAGGTATGACAATGGAATCCCCAATCTGATTCCAGATTGAAATCCCCAATATATTTGTCTAGATTTGGGGTCTAATCTGGAATCCCTGATTAATGGGTATTAAAGTTTAAAAATCTCTGATTAATTCTAGAATTAGGGATTAGCACCTTAAACCCCCAATCTAGGATTCGAAATCAGAAATCCCTAATTCTGAATTTTTGGGAATTCGAAATCCCTAATTTCCTGATTTGGAGATTCCGAATCGAAAATCCCTAATTTAACATCTGGATTTAGGGATTTGAATTCGAAATCCCTAATTTTGGATGCGGGAATAGAAATTCATAATTTGAATAACTGTTTTTAGGGTTTTCGAAATTCAAATCCCTAATCTTAATATTTCTGGATTCAGGGATTTGGAAATCCCTGATCACAACTGTTTCAGGAATTCAAAAATCCCTAATGTGATTAGATATAGCTGGATGTGATCATTCATACCTATGCACAGATGGCTCTGATACCAACGGTGGGACTTAATCTATATGCGGAATAGACCCACGGATCTGTCTGTGCGTGGGACATGGCAATCAGGGGGTCGGATAACTTACCTAGCTGAGGCGCCGCCATGGAAGCCAGATAAGAATACCAGAATACCTGTAGATCTTAGGATCTTCCTTTCCTTCACACCCTTTCTGCAATTCACAAGATGAGACTCGAATTTCTTCCATGGTGTAGGATCGGGGACCCAGCTCTCTTATATAGAGTCTGTGGGGAGAGAGTTTGAAACCCATCACAACTCTCTCTCTCTCCCACACTCCACATTGTAGCATCCTAGTTCAACTCAAATAGCTGTCTGTTTAAGACAGCTATAGCATTCCAGCCCTAGTACGTAAAGCTGCGCAGATAGATTGCGCAATGCATCACCTGAAGTGGGGCCCATTGGTCTACTCAATCATCCAGTCTAACTGAATGACAATCCAGACCGTTGATCAGTAAGGCCCACTAAATATAGTTCTTACAAGTCCTAGAAGATATTTGGCATTAGCATTTGGGATATGTAAGCTTACTTGTATTTTAAATAGAAAATTACAACTGTTGCTCTTTTTAGGCATCATTGTGATCTCTGGGATCCTGCATCTATTGCCTCATTTCAGAGTATGAGATGTTATTTAATTTGTATTGATGACTACATTAGATTTATATAGTTATCTCCTCTGAAAAAGAAATAAAAATTCTTTAGCTAAATGTAGACATTAGTTGAAAATCAATTCTCATTTGGATCCTTGCTCTTGCTCGGGTGGTAGAGTACTCTTTCGAGTTTCAACACTAGGTCAGGGGTTCGAGGATCCATAGGTGGTGAAAGCCCACTATAGGGTGAGTGTGTGTGTGTGTGTGTGTGTAAATAAAGAAAGAAAAAAAAAATCAATTCTCATAAATATTATATTTATATATATATAAGCCATAAAAAATGTGATTTAGTTAAAAGAATTTATTGATTATCTTGATAATTGTGGAATTCTCGGACAGATCTCTTATCTAGGAACACAGTAACAAAATGCATAGCAGAATAAATAAATAAATACTAAGACATGGTCGAGACAGGTTTGATTATTCTACTTCATGCTAATGTCCTTAAAACCTTATGGGTGAAATACTTTTTAATAGTTACATTCCTTATTAATCAATTGTCGTAAACAATGTAATAAACCAAAAAATTTCATGCACGCTCGAGCAAGTACCCGAGTACACATTTACATATATACATATCCACACATGTAGGTCATATACAATTTAGAAGGCCTATTTCGAGAATCCTGATTGCAATGAAAACTTAGACACCACGTAAACAGCCCAAGTATCCACCGTACATCTTCAATTATGAGACCCAACACACAAAATCCACCGTAAACATAATCCGAATGTTGTAATGGGAGATTACCCATACATAAACATCTAGAATAAGAGCAAGTTACAATTTCAAGAAGAGTGAACCGTTAAATGTTAGGTTCCTTACTCTTGCTCCGGTTGTAAACTCTCAGGAGTTTCAACACCCGTTCAAGGGTTTGAGTATCCATAGTTGGTGAAATCCAACTACGGCGTGAGTGTATAGGGGTGTGTGTGACTAAAAAAAAAGAAGAAAAGAGGATCGTCCATTAAACTTCAAGATCAAATATAAACCTATGACAATCAAAACCGACCATCGACAGGCCACCATGCACATTGTTCGAGATTATCCCTGATACGTGAGAGTTCCTGAGATGATCTGTGTGCACGTGCGAGAGTCCAAACCCACATCTATCTACACTCATTCCTCTCCTTTACTCGTTTACACGATTGATTACACCCATCCTTGAAGGTTGGAAGATTCCTCAAATTGCAATGTATCTTTATTGTAATATTCTATATTAAACTCTTGTTTCCATGTAGAATGTATGCCAGATTAGGTTTTTTATTTGCTTACTTGATAAATTTCCCATTTGTGAACCTTACATGCATTACATGCACTGTATGATTGACGATTGGCTATTGAATTTCATTTCGATTGCCCGATGAATGAGTTTCATTGATCATGATATAATTGAATTTGAATGGTAAGACTTTGAATTTGGTTAGTTTGGGCGATGAATCTATGAGCATGTCGGGATTGCTCATATGTGTCCATGTTGTGATTATCGCTTCATGTGATCTTGATTAGGCGAGCATGTCAGGATTGTAACAACCCTGATGTCTGGTCGTGCAAGATTTAGGTACCCCTGATCCGTAGGCATGTCGGGATTACTCATGTTCGTGCATGTCAGGATTGCCGCAGCACCAAAGCGGTTAGGCGAACATGATGAGATTGCAGCCTGATGCCAGCAATGGTAGATCATGATTTTAAGTACATGCCTTGCATGGACCAAGTAGGTGAGTACGTTGGATTGCAATCTAAATGTCTGAGACATAGAAGTTGTGAAAAGTTACTCTGCGTAATTAATCCAAGAGGAATAATCATGCATTCATGACATTAACGTCATGTTTCAAGTGGGTCCTTACTCTTGCTCGGGTGGTAGACTCTCAGGAGTTTCAATTCCCGGTCAAGGGTTCGAGCACCCATAGGTGGTGAAATTCCACTAGCATGAGTGTGTGGGGTGTGTGTGTGTAAAACATATATAAACATATATATATATATATATATATATATATATATATATATATATATATATATCTCTATATATATATATATATATATGTATATATATATATATATATATATATATATATCAATAGTGCGCTCCTGCTAAGCAGTGTGCCTGCGGCATATAAACAATAATGTGGAGCATCAGCCTTCCTAATATTCCCCATTGCTAACTTGGTCTGGCCTGCCTGAGTTATGAGTTAGTAAGGATTTTGGTATTTAGACCTAAACGTTGGGACCATATCTATTGGATGAGTTGGATGGCATTTCACACTTTATAGTGGACCCTACAGAGCTTGAAAATATGGTAGTTGCCATGTGATCATGCCCAAAAAGAAAACTGACAGTGATTGAACAATCCTTATCATTTAATCGCGGTGCCCACAAATTCTCTTACTGAGGAAATCCATGGCTTTGGGCTTTGGGTATAGAGTACAATGTAAATGTGCAAAGATACTGAAAGATTGCCATACATTGTAAATGAGAAAGTTACCTTAAACCTAAGGCAAGGAAAAAGTTCATCTTTCATCGAGGGACTACACTTATATTTTACTATTTATCAATGCCTACACATCATATGGGTCCACCTGATGAGTTGGTGAGGTTGAGTACTTCACCTGGTGGTGCCAATGTATTGGAAGGGAGGATTTCACATGCAATTACAGGTTGGAAGCCATCCGTTGGGTGGACCGTACCTTGAGGTCCACCCGGTTGAACTTGATACCTTCTCATCCAAGGCTTTGTGT
Source organism: Magnolia sinica (assembly GCF_029962835.1). Taxonomy (NCBI): domain Eukaryota; kingdom Viridiplantae; phylum Streptophyta; class Magnoliopsida; order Magnoliales; family Magnoliaceae; genus Magnolia; species Magnolia sinica. Next base: position 5,805,806 of record NC_080573.1, on the reverse strand, counting down.
GAAAGTTCAAGGTTAACCAGTGCACCTGGGCAATTGCCTTCTTGACCTAACCATCCATTTTCCTAAAATGTGGATTGGATGGTTACCATCATATGACCAAAGTGACAGGAAAGGCCACCCTCCAAATGGATGCCTGAGATGAACGATCGGACATCCATTTTTATTTTTATTTTCATAAATAGTCTCTTTTGACCATCTATTGCAAGCTATTCATCCAATGGTTAGGATCATCCAAATCAGTACAACTTTCTCCCAAAAAGGCTCTAATGAATAGGATTGACTGAATGGACGGTGCAGATCACAACTGTCCAACATGCAACTAGGTTGCCTATTGCACCAGATCAATTCTATTCTGTAATCCAAACCACTGAAATCAATGATAATGCAAACACATAAATATACTTTCACATACCAAGGTTCACAACAATAGACCACGCGACGACCACAAAAATACTAGCCCATGGATTTCATGAATCGAACCCAGCTTATATCTTCTTAAGTGGTATGGGCTCAACCAATAGTGCTGTGACCCGAGCCTTGGTCTTTTCATGTGGACGACCGAACCCATCTCCCAACTGGTACATACATTCAGAAATCCGCCCAAGCCCTACACAGCCATTGATGAAAGCTCGAGGGAATGGAGAACAGCTGAGGCATTCCTCATTTAACTTCTTCCATGTTTCATCGATCACACGTCTAACATGTTCACGAGCAGCTACTTCTGAGGCACCGGTTTCATGCACGTAACGGCTTTCCGTACATCGCCTCTTGCTAGCTCATACTATATCAATGAAAAACATGCAACTACATGTTAAACAATAATCGATGAATTTGTGGAGTTGTTCTTGTTATCTTTGCAAAGTCCCAACATGCAAACGTGGAATTTATATGTGATATCTTTGTTCAATCAGGGCACAATGATGATGCATTTTGAGAGAGAAGGTAAAGCTTGCATACCGGTGAAGTTCCCACGTCGTCGCAAAGTCGGAGAATGATGGATGGAAAAATCACGAGATTGTGATAATTCTCTAGGCCTCCTAATACCTCCTTTGTGATCTTCAATCTCATTGAAAAATAGCCATGAGCGAGTATGATTGGCGCTCCCACGGAGATCCATCCATTGTCCAGGTACTCCTTAAATGGTGGCGTATGGCCGCTGTAGTACCACCTCGCCTCGGTTATGTATGTCTTACACAAATCTCCCCACTAAACAAGCACAATATTTCAAGATAATCAGATACAGGTATATGGATATATCTATTTAGGACACCAGTAGTGGGGATTGTCCAGTTTTGGAATTTGGGCTAAGCCCAAGCCCTTTGTTTATTGAAGGGTTCAAAATATTATCATGACAGACCCTATCAGTTTGTATTGGGTCAGGTGTTTAAGCCCAGGCCTATTGAGCGAAAGCCATAAACAAGCACAGAGCTTGGATTTAAATGAGTCCAGCTTGATCCCTTAGCCTATGGGTGGCAATGGGCCAGGTAGGCTGCCCCAGTTCTATGCCAGACATGGACCTAGTAGCTCCGCCGATGGTCTGGGCCCACTCAATTTACAGGTGGGACATGGGATCATGTCGTTTTAGCCCGACCTTGCCTGACCCATACATGCGTTATATATCCTGCAAATATGCCATTCTAATTCTTTGTTAGGCAACCCATCCATCTTGAAAATGGACGATTTCATTACTCTAAAATGACTATTACTTCCTGCATATATGGTCTACTTGATCAACAGATAAATTAAGAACATTGAAGCGGGAAATGAATATTTTTCAATTTTCGGACTGTGTTGGTTTGGGTCCCACCAGGCCCAGACCTAGCCAATTTTTCAGGCACAGGCTTTGGCCTATTGTGCTAGGCGCATGCCTGGTTCGGGCCTTGGGTCTTAAGTGTCGAGTCAGAGAATTAGGGCTAGCCAAGCCAAACCTGGCCTTTTGCCACCCTTACATGGGCCGAAAAGACCAACTAGGCCATTTGGTTATGGGTATAGGTGGAAAGGCCAACCGGCGTGCCTGGTCACTGTTATAGTGATAACATTGAGTTAATGAACTGATGCAATACCATTTTCTTTAGGCATGGCAAGACATCCACACCCTGTTCTTTTAGAACGTCATAAGCCAGTGCATTAACATTGTTGAAGAGGACCATGTAACATTTCTTCATGTATTCTGGAAGCTTTTCAATTGCATCGGTGGTCCACCTGAAAGTACCATCATGCAAGAGGGAGAATCTCTGTTAGTTAAACTACTACATTTCCATTACTCTTCCACATGTGATGAATAGGGTTCACCACCGTTCTCAAACGGTGTGAAACTAACACAGGAGCCTACTCCTTTTTTACACCTTTCAAATGTGTCTAACTTATGGGTCTGGCGTCATCGCGTCCGGATTCATTTTTCAATGACTCTGATCAGCAGGAAGAGCAAGGGATGTACCGATTGGGTCTATCCAGCTGCTGGGCCTCATCCGCATGGCTTATGTTTCAAGAATCACACCTACCGGAAAATTTTATCCATCACTTTCCTTAAATCTCCCCTTCCAAATTTTGACTGCTAACCATTGCAACCGGCTGAAATAGTTTTTGGTTTTTATCATGCCAACGATTTGAGCAGATGGTCCACATTTTAGGGCTTGTATGCATAGTAAGTTACTTTATATAAGCTATGTATACCTCAAGCATGATACATTGGTTCCTACTTGTTAAAAGGATAAGTATGTCTGGTAAACAACATATTTACAAGCCAAAGAGTAGAAAAGTATACTCAATTTTCAATATAAGTACCTATCTCTCTATTTTGTTGGTTCCACTTTTAATATTCACTGTCTATCATGTGGGGCAACCTTTTATGTGGATTATTTAGTTTGTTATATTAGGGCCACTTTGACCACTCTTCATTTTGAATTGTCCATCATTATGACTGTACATGAACTAAGTTAACTCGGTTAGCTCGCTTGACTCGACTCGAAAAAGCTCGATTTGAATCGGTTTGAAACTGAGTTCAAATCAAGTCGAGTTGATTTTTTAAGCTTGAAAAAATTTCAAATTAAGTTCGAGCTTGCCCGAGCTTGACTTGACTAGGATCGAATCCTAACTCGGATCGAACCAGTTCGATAACTCAGTTACTTTGATATTGATGTTGCTCACCAAGTGTTTGATGAAATGACTCAACGAAGTGTCGGCTGGTGGCAAGGAAGGTATGTATATGAAACAAATACTCTTTTTTCTTGATTTTGATGTTGCATACTAGGTGTTTGATCAAATACCTGTAAACAACTATTTATTATTGTTTTACATATAATAAGAAATTGAAAGTGCACTCCATGTGTTTGTAAAAATGCCGCACAGGCTCGATCTTGGTTCGAACTCGGCTCGAACTGGCCCGAGCTGCTAACCGAACTGAGCCAAGCTAGCCAGTCAGGCTTGAGGACCGAGTCGAGACAAGTTCAAGCTCCGGTCAGCTAGTGGCCGAGCTGAGTTCAAGCTGTGGTCAGCTAGTGGCCGAGCCGTGCCAAGCTCGACTCGATTCGACTCGTGTACACCTCTATCCATCATGTAAGGCCAACCTTCAAGATGGTTCATTTAATTTGTTATACACCTTGTGTTAAATCGCTACTTTCTCTAAAAGCTTGAGCTGTTAGAGGATGGGGTATCAGTGTATATCAAGGGACTTTAAAAGCTCCATCTTCATTTTTAACTATCCATCATGTGGGGCCAACCTTTAGTGTGGACCATCCACCTTGCGAGGCCTACCTTTGAAGTGGGTTAACCATCATGCAAAGCCACCTTGGATGCCGGTCGTCCATTACGATGGGGCTCACCTTGGATGTGGGTCATTCATGATTATGGAATTACCTTCTATGTGAATTGTCCTCTTATGGGGCCACCATCAATGTTAATGTCCATCATGCGAGGCTCACCTTCAATATCCACCGCCCATCACATGGAGCCCACCATTGATGTGGACCATCTATCATGTGGGCCCCACCTTCAATATCCACCGACCATCATGTGGAGCCCACCTTTGAAGTGGATTGTCCATCGTGTGGGCCCCACCTTCAATGTGGGTCATCCATCGTTTGAGTCCCGCCTTCAAGTTGAGTTTTCTATCACACTTGATTTGCCTTGGTAATATAGGAAAGAGCATGAAAGGTAAAACCAGTAATCCACAAAGTAGTTCTTAAATCGAGGAGGTAAAAAAATATATATTTAGAATTGTACTATTAAGTAATAATTTTCAATTGTTTGATTACACCACTTACATGAAAGACTCGAAATCACAATAGAAGTCCTAATTTGAATGGAATAAAATTTACTCGAAATAATAAATTTGGTCAAAAATAAAAAGTCTTAAATTAACTTTATCCAAACATTCTTGGCGTGATTAAAATTAATTTTTTTAAAAGATAAAAATCTAAAACTCTAAAATGGATGAGATATCACAATTAAAATTTACTAAATATAGTAATTGTTTTTAAAATTATAATTTTAAATCGGAAGGGAACATTTTCTTGTGAAACGAATGGACGTGACCCATTATGGGGGTTGGTTGAACCTGGATGGCCTGCTATATAAAGGGCAATAGGTCATGCATTTCGCGATGATACCTGGATCAAAAGTTATAATTAGTCTACGGTCTAAACCTCGAATGGCAATTTCTCCCTATTCAGTATGAATTTCTTTGATCTAGACATGCCTAGGGCCTAGTTATGTCATGCCTTACCTAGAATTAGGTCATGATCTAATAGACTATGTTTGCTTCTTCTTTTTGCACTTCTTTGGATCGAACTGTGCTAAGAATATGTTTGTGGCTCGCTCTACATCACTTGGATATGGGCCATTTATCATTAGGTACCAACCTTTGATTTGGATCGTCTATTATATGAGGCCCACCTTGATGTGGGTCATCCATCATGTGGAGCCCACCTTCAATGTCCATTGTCCATCATGTGGATCCCACCTTTGATGTGGATGGTCCATCATGTAGGCCCCACCTTCAATGTAGATCATCCATCATGTAGGGCTCTCCTTGGATGTGGGCCATTCATCATTAGGAGCCGATTTTTGATGTGGACCATATATTATGTGGGCCCACATTACCATCCGAACCACCTTTGATATGGACTGTTGATCGTGTGGCATACCTTCCATGTGGACTCTCCGTCATATAGGGTCTCCTTTGATATGGACAATCCATAAGACAGAGATAAGAGGGGGAGACAGAGAAATAATAATTTAGTCACTGTTTAGCATCGTGTTAGTAGTTTGTTCACGTGGGTTTGCAGGACCATTTTGGTCATATAGAAGTAGACGAAAAATAAATGATTTAAAAGAATTTTTAAATGTTGGTTGTACTTTTAATAGATGTATAGATATAGATTCATTTAAAATAAAATATTGCTCCTGTGTTTTTATACCACCATAAGTTATAGTGCTCCTAGTTTCATTCGGATCATGGACAATCCAATCCATTGATCCAGACTATTCATTAGGTCCAGCACAAATTTCATGATCTACCTTGCAACATACATTAGTCTGACGAATAAAACCATTTGATCCACAACCTTTCATATCAACGGTCAAGATCACAAAATAGTCTCACTAAAAAAATTGATCCAAATAGTCTATTAGTTAGGACCAGTGATGGATTGCTTACTATTCTAACGAATCACTTTTATTAGGCAACAGAAAATAAGAACAATCAAATCCCATTTCAGGTCGAAATCATGAAATCAGTAGTACCAACCTTTGGACGGCATCTGTGAAGAGCTCAAATTCATCCAACGAACCATAGACGTCGTAAACATCATCAATCATTGTTAAAATCTGATTAACTTGAGTAACAACGTCCCTGCAATATTGATATTGTGGCTCAAAGGCCACACCAAGACTGAACAAAAAACACTCCACCACACGATCTCTAGTAAAAGGGAAGATTTCCATGGTACCCAGATCTTTCCACCACCTACAAACACACAATAAATCAAGTACCAGATAGAAAGAAATAGTACTGTGCAACGTGTGTATGACGAGAGTTACCATCCTAACATACGTGTGTACCGTTAAATGTGTCCAGACCATAATTTCAGGACCAGGTGTGTCAACCTGGAACTCAGGTTAGCAAACTCGGCCTGGTCATCAACTGGGTCACCAGGTCAAGATGCACTTGGATTGGGCATGACTCCGGGCTGACTCGCCAGTATATATATATATATATATATATATATATATGTGGGAAAAGGTACTATGCACTCGACTTCGCGATAAGCTCCCATGAGGTCGAGTTGTTTGGGTCCCACTATGATGCGTGTCGACCATCAACACCGTGCATTTGATGGGTCCCCTCCAGATTATGGGATATCCCAAAAATCAGCCGTATACAGAACTCAGGTGGGCCATACCATCTAAAATCATGTGAAGACACCTTTAAAACATATAAAAGCACTTGGTGGGGCCCACCTGAGTTTTGAATGCTACTGAAACTTGGTCTGAACCCTCATCCAAGTGAGACACACATAATGGATGGGCTGGATTTGCAAACCACATCTCGCTGGGCCCAAAAATGATTATGAATGTTTTAATGGTGCACGACCCCTCCCCACTTCTGTTTGTAGTGTGGCCTACACAAGTCACGGATTGACTTGATTTTTGAGACCTAGGCCCACGATGGAATGGTGCATCTGACTGATGGGGTAGATGTTCGAAACGCATCACGGTGGGGCCCACACAGCTTGACCTCATGGGACAGACTCATGAGGTTGAGCGCATAGTACGTTTTCCATATATATATATATATATATATATATATATATATATATATATATATATATATATATATATATCTTGACTTGGATTGGGCATGACTCCGGGCTGACTCACCAATAACCACACACACCCTGAAATCATGTGAACTTTTTGAGAACTAATCATACATGGTGTGAATCCAAAATATGAATGGTTCACGTGATGTAACACCATCTGAGAACTAATCATATATGGTGTGAATCCATAATATGAATGGCACCCTCTAAGAACTAATCATACATGGTGTGAATCCAAAATATGAATGGTTCATGTGATGTAGCACCCCATGAAACCCCCGGCCCAAACTTTTACTTTGATCCAAAATTTTAGTGAGCCATTAAAAACGAAAACAGTTTCCTCCCTCAAGTTGCATCTCTCTTTGCAATGGCCTACCAGAGTTTTAAATTAGGATGAGAATTGGTCTATTGGAGTTTCATGAGATGCCACATCACATGGATCATTCGGATTAGACGCCCATAACACAGGTTATATATATATATATATATATATATATATATATATATATATATATATATATATATATATATATATATATATATATATATATATATATATATATATATATATATATATATATATATATATATATATATAATGCTCACATGCACACCTACTCACGTGAGCATCCATGCGCACCTTTGTACATCTGTCTTGGGAGAATCTGGACGGTCCAAATGATGCGGCACCCCTTTTAACTTATTGGCCCAGTTTTCAGCCTCATCCAGAACTCTAGCTGACCATGGCAAAGAAAAATGCAAATCAAGGGAGAAAAATGTTTCCTCTTATCATAGGCTACCAGAGTTTTGTATGGGTTTGAAAGTTAGGCCGGTGAGGTTTCAAGGGGTGCCGCATCGTGGATCGTTCACATTTTTGTGCCCAAGACACATGTGGAAAGATGTGCACAGGTTCTTACGTGCGCACGCATTCCTCTCTATCTCTCTCTCTCTCTTTCTATAAAAGGCCAAACATTTTTAATACATGTGCACGAGAAGTTGACCACTTTAACGCCACCTTTTACACGGGGTCTTTCCAAAACGCGGGCGCGGATTAGCTACGGATAGGGTGAGCAGGAGACTCGCTACTGAAGTGATGTCATCAAGTTTTATAGGCCCAACCATTATGTACGTTTTGTATCCACACCTTCCATCCATTTGGAGAGATCATTTTAGGGTAAGATCCAAAGAACGAGTTAAATCCAAAGCTCCAGTAGACCCAGCATAGAAAATAGTGAGGACCCACCATTAAAAACTTCTAAAAGCCACGAAAGTTTTAGATCAAGCTTATATTTGTGTTTTCCCTTCGTTCATGTCTTTTTTAACTTTTGAACTTAGATTTCAAATAAACAGTATGGTGGCCTTAGGATAGTTTCAACTGTAGAAATCACTCTCCCCAATGTTTTCTGTGGTGGGTCCACTACAGAATTTTATCTGTCTCATTCTTCGGCTCTTGCCCTAAAATGATATCTCAAAACGGATGAATGGCATGGATACAACACATACATTGGGGCCCACGTAACTTCGTGTCGTCACTTCGGTAGCGGAATCGCTGCTCAGCCTGTCAGTATCAAATCCGCATCCCCAAAACGCTCAAAAAGCTTACTTTATCAGGGTAAACCATCCTATACTGACATAGTATTTGTGGGCCAAAAAACTCTTGCTTTTTTGACCGCCACTTCAGTAGCGGAATCGCTGCTCAGCCTGTCAGTATCGAATCCGCGTCCCCGAAACGCTCAAAAAGTTTACATAACCAGGGTAAACCATTCTATACGGACATAGTATTTGCGGACGAAAAAACTCTTGTTTTTACGGTGGATGTTTTTACGGTGGCTGAAGACCTATAGCTACGGTTATAATTCGTAGCTATTGGTTTTGAATGCAAGGGTACCGAGCACTTTGAAAAGACGCTGGGTAAAAGGTGGCGTTTACAATGGTCAATTTCTCATATGCATGGTTTCACTCATTTTCTTGGTATGATGTCGAAATCCCAGGGTAAAAAAAAAAAAAACAACCACTCGTGGAAATGATATGGTAGGATCCACACTGGGAATACTCCATGGCAGACAGCCATTGGATGTCCCTAGGGTCTGAACATCCAACGTTTGCAAGCCGGCTACATTCACCGTACTGAAGCCTTTTTCTACATCCCAGGGTTTAAAGCCATAGGATGTCCAAACATCAAAAGTTCCCTCCACAAGATCAACTTAAGGTTAACCTTACTCAATTCCCAGAGTGGTTGTGATTATTTATGATGCTATTTCCAGCTGCTCATGCATCTTGGGCGCACCAGACAAATGTACTCCACATATTTCAGCATGGAACATGTGTGCACTGAATGTATATGGACCGTTTATTTTTGTCGCTATGATGACAGATTTTGCCGGATTTTAGTACAACGAGGCACAGGAAGATTCATGGTTGTAGGTAGCATTCTTCATATGCACATATTGGCATGCATGTATGACATGTTGCATGCATGTCCTTACCTGGCCATGTCTCTAACATTGCTCTGATGAAAGGCTTGCACCCTGTTGTAATCCAATTTAGCCAGTTCAAGTAGGAAAGGCTTCATGTGCTTTTCTTTCTCATACACCTCCTCTATGTACCACCTGGCTTCTAACCTTGGTTCCATGTAATGCATTGGAAGTTCCAATGCATGTGTCACTTGTTTGGCAAGATTTGGTTCTATGTTCCCTTTGATACCCTTGAGATGTTTGGTTGTGAAGGCTTTGGCCACATCCAAGACAGTTTCTCCTGTAAATCCAAGGTGCGAAGCTTCATACAAACTCAACATCCCTTCTATGTCCTGGCTAAGGCATGCTTTAAAACTACCTCTCTCGTCCATGAAGCTGTTGAACACATCTGCAACATCACACCAGAAGATGGGTGCTTGCTAGAAATTTTAAGGTGCGCGCGTTTGGATACACTATTGAAACCGAATGCAATAGTTAGTTCACTACCTAGCCTGCATTTGAATGAACCGTGGAAAAGAAAATGCTTTATGCAGATATTATATTTTCCATCTACTGGGACAATAAAGTAATCCATGGAAAGTTTTTTTTTTTTTTTTTAAATTTTAATTTTTTAATCTATGGTTTTCCTCATAATATGGCGTTTTCCTTTCCCTTAGAAAAGATGATAATCTTCATTTCCAAACTTTTTGTGAGATAGATTTTACTCTTTAACAATTGACTATTTCAAATTTCCTTAAATCACAAATTTAAATAAACAATATTCTTTTATTCATAGTTTTCCTTACACGTGACGTGTTAGTTTCTAACTTTACGTTCTTCATATCCACCAATCCAAATAGTCCTAAAAAGAAATGTCCAAATCTTACCTTTCTTAGTATTTTATTTTAGAGCTAGGCTTTCGTTTGTAATTAGACTATTTTCAAGGAGAACTGGTCATCTATTTCAACAGCACAACAATATCATCTTATCCAATAACATCCCACTTGGTGTGGGACATCTGTACTTTGAAAACCGTAGGCCCCACCATGAAGATCTCCCCTTCTAAAAGTAAGGTTGATTCCCTCACAATCTTGGCCACACATATATGTTGAGTCAGACGATAGGCCATCCATTGATTCCAATGGTGTGGTCCATCTCATGAGCTAGACTTTTGGTTAAGGTGATGATATTCACAAAGTCCCCAGTTCCTGTCTCTGAATGCTTCTAGACCCTAAAAAAATATCAAAACTAAAAATAAAAAGACTGTGTCATGGTGAGGCATGTTGGCATGATCAACGGTTCAGCACCACCAGTTGTCGGACCCCAACCAAAGGACGCTAGACGGACTAACCGGCGAGACAAAGAAAACAGCTGGACTGCCTTACCATGGGAGAGTCTTTCTACAATGAGAATGAAGACTCTTTTTTTTCTTTCTGGCATGGGGCTGCCTCAGATTCTGCATGAACTATCTCACAGCACCCACTGCAAATGCAATGTCAGTGAGATATCATTCTGGAAGAGCTAGAATTCTAACATTGTATTAGGATCTACAGGCCAAGGGACAGTCTCAGGTATACAGTTTCTATGGGGTGTAGGCCTCCCAAAAGGGAGAGGAGATTAATAAGTGTACCTCGGGTGTAACTATAAGTAGGCTTTGGTGTGGGAAGGAAAGCCCGGAGTCCGACGGGCCCACTCACATGGAAACTCTAATGATACAATAATTTGGTGAATTGACTTGTGATAGCTGGCCTGACTAAGTGAAAATCACCAAATTATAATTATCTTCCTTGGTATTCATATGAACGTGTGTTCTCAAGGAGAAAAAAAAAAAAACACTTCATTAAACTTGTTATTGCGATTCAATTCCATACTGCATCCAAACACAGCAATGCAAGTAAATGGAGCCTATAGAGCATATGTACCTTGTGAGACCTCGTACCCATGTTGTCTAAGTAGTCTAAAGCGAAGGGCAGTAACATTTAAATCTTTCTTCATCTCTTTGTCATTTTCGTCGTTGGATATGGCATCTAGGGCTTCCTTAATCTCTGACTCAAAGAGATAAGCCAACCCTAAACGTTGGAGGACACCAATCAACTCGAGTAGAGTGAAGGAATCAGTTGTTGCTCTGAGCAAACACCTTCATTCTTCTGCCAGTCGCTCGATGCCTCTAACACATTTGTCGTCCTGTGCAACAGATGTACAGTAAGGAAGAATGGTGTAGCTAATCATACAAATGGTGACAAATCCACACTGTAAATCATGCAGTCCAAAACATGGGCCCCTAACAAACATTACACCAACCAAACGACCGGAGGATATGATTTCACTGATTGCTGGTCATTTTCATTTTAGCCATCCATATGATGGCCACGAATTCGATGGTTAATATCGTCCATATGGGTACTGTTTGGGACACATGAATCAAATGTGCAACGGATGGGATAATAATTAGATCACCGTGTAATCACTCTTCAATGATTGCACAAAATCGTAATCCAAAACGGGTGGCTGGTAATTTGCGTTCCGGCGTATGATTGTTGATTGCGCCATGTCAGTTGCCGCTGCACATCTGATGTTCCTGGCCACGTGGACATTGATCTGGGCACTCGGTGGCCCACTTCTAAGTGGCAAGCGTGTGGGGGAGAAAGGTGGGGAGAGGGAGAAGGAGAGGAGATTAAGAGCCATTTCTTTTCCGTGAGCTGTGATTGGTATTCTCATTTGCACTGTATTTATAGGAACCATTGGCACGAAACATGTGTGAGTCCTTGCGTGAGAGTACCCAACGTATGCAGTAAAATAGGACCGGTGCTATAAGCATCCGAACTGTTCATCTGCTGGACCTTAGGTTGGATTAGCTGTATCCATGAAATTTTAAAAGATGAAGATCCTAGGCATTTATAAGAGGACTTTTGTTAATAAGAAATATACGGCTGTAGAAAAATCGTGACCATCAGGCAACATTCATTTAGAGAGGTCCACCAGTCAGAGTACAGGATCATCCAAACACTGAAATTTTTGGAGTAGATAGCCTGTGGACAGTGGAGCTGAATGGATGAATAGCGTGGATCTCAGGCACGTGGGGCTAGACCCATGAATAGAGTTTATGAACCATCCGATCGTATGGTGATGCATATATATTATTTTAAAATCACCATTGCTCAAGTGAAAAGAATCCGACGCTATAATGATCCGAACCGTTCATCTCCTAGAACTCATCTTTTCTTTTTTCTTTTCTTTTTTAATTTCCGAAAGGTGGGACCTAGGACTCTGTACATCGAGCCGAGTCGAGTCAAGGTGGGCCAAGACTGGCTTGACTCGTCCATGCTCGGGCTCGAGTTTGTGCTCGGCCTCGAGCTTACCATTGGAGCTTAGTTCGTTTGCTGAGTCAATCTCGAGGTGAGCTAGTGGATTGAGTCGAGGCGATCTTACCTCGAATTGAGTCGAGTTTGCTCCCAACCTCGGTTGACCCAACCCAGCACCCAACCTGCACCCACAGTGGATTCAACGCAGCCATCCGACCCAACTGACCCAACCCACACCCAACCCAACTCCCCAATCAAATATTCAATTAATTAATTAATTAACTATATATATATATATATATATATGGAAAAGGTACTATGCGCTTGACCTCATGAATCCCTCCCGTGAGGTTGAGCTGTGTGGGCCCCACCGTGATGCGTTTCGAACATCTACCCCATCAGTCAGATGCACCATTCCATTGTAGGCCTAGGTCTCAAAAATCAATTCAATCTGTGACTTATATGGGCCACACCACATACAGAAGTGGGGAGGGGCCGTGCACCATTAAAACATTCATAATTATTTTTTGGGCCCACCAAGATGTGGTTTGCAAATCCAGCCAATCCATTATGTGTGTCCCACTTGGATGAGGGTTCAGACCAAGTTTCAACAGCATTCAAAACTCAGGTGGGCCTCACCAAGGGCTTTTATATGTTTTAACGGTGTCTTCACATGATTTTAGATGGTATGGCCCACCTGAGTTCCGTATACGGCTGATTTTTGGGATATTCCATAATTTAAAGGGGACCCATCAAATGCACGGTGTTGATGGTCGACACTCATCATAGTGGGCCCCACACAACTCGACCTCATGGGAGCTTATCGTGAGGTCGAGCACACAGTACCTTTTCCCTATATATATATATATATATATATATATATATATTAGATAAAGTCATAGCGAGCCAAGTTCGAGTCGAATCGAATCAAACCAAGATCCACTGCGATCAAATTCAGCTCGTTTTCAAAGCGAGTTAGGTTATATGAAGCTTGGCTTACCTCAAGTCCTTATTCAAGCTGAGTCAAGCCGAGCTAAATCCAGTCGAGCTAGCTTGGCTCATGTACAGCTCCGGTGGGATCTCAATTTTATTGATTTCAATAACCTAGTTATGTTTAGGAATGTAGATCTATTTTAACAATCCCTCATCTCCGAGACTCCACCGTTGGTGATATGTATCTGCAGATCATATGAGATGGATGATCCCAGGCGCTTCTAAGAGGACTTTTGATAATTAGAACTGGACGGTTGTAAAAGGAAAACAAAAACTACAACCTTCAGGCAATAAAATCGTCCATTCAGAAGGCCAGGATCATCCAAACATTGGCAGGCATTGTGGGCCCCACTGTGATGTATGTGTTTTATCCATGCCGTCCATCCATTTTTCCAGCTCATTTTATGGCATGAGCAGGTAAGAAAGATGGAGCTCAAGTGGACTACAACATTGGAAACAGTGGTGGTTGAACGCCCATTGCTAAAAACTTTTTGGTACAAAAGTTTTGAATCAAGCGGCGATTTTTGTTTTCCCTTCATCTGGATCTGTGTGAACTTACGAAACGGTGACCTGTTAGATGGAAAATAAACATCATGGTGGGCCGTATGATGGTTTCAAGTGTGGTGTCGTGATTCTATTTCATGTGGTGTTGTCTACTTGAACTTTGGATGTGCTTCATTCTTGGGCTCATACCCTAAAATAAGCTAATAAAAGGGATGGTCGGTGTGGATTAACATAATAATAATAATAATAATAATAATAATAATAATAATAATAATAATCATGGTAGCCCCATGGCGCTGCTATAAGGCATATCCATGTGGCAGGGTCACCGGGGAAACCGCTTCTGTGATCTTTGGAGCATACAGCCTATCGACAGCATAGATGGACGCAGATCAGGTGGTGTGTGGTGTTGTGTTGGCTCTTTGGAGCATACAGCCTACTGTGCTGTGTATGTTTTATGTCCGTGCGGTCCATCCATTTTGCCAGCTTATTATTGGGCCTAATTTGAAAATGAAGCAGATCCGAAGCTCAAGTGGACCACACCACAGGAAACAGTGGTGATTGAATGTCCACCATTAAAAACTTCTTACGGGCCGTAAAATTAATTTTGGATCAAACTGATATTTGTGCTTTCCCTTCATCCATGCCTGTGTGAACTTATCCAAATGTTCAACGACAAATAAACATTTCGGTGGGCCGTATAAAGTTTTCAAGGGTGAATGTCATTATCCCGGTTGTTTCCTGTGATGTGGTCCACTTAACTTTGGATCTGCTTCTGGAAACGGATGCACGGCATGGATATAAAACACATACATAATGGTGGGCCACACAGTGCCCGACACATCACCACACCAACCCCGGTTGATTGGTGTGGACAACACCACCTAATCTGTTGTCCAACAGAGATGAAATGATAAATAGCCTGAATCTCGTCCATGTCCGCACACCCACATTTAGGGCCCGCATGGATATCGCCAAATAAATTACTTTCAGTACCTACAGCAATTGACAAGTAACTTACTTTCGATAAGTTGGTTTATGATTTATTATAAGTAACTTATATATATATATATATATATATATATATATATGGAAAAGGTACTATGTGCTTGACCTCACGATAAGCTCCCATGAGGTTGAGCTGTGTGGGTCCCACCGTGATGTATGTCGACCATCAACACCGTGCATTTGATGGGTCCCCTCTAAATTATGGGATATCCCAAAAATCAGCCGTATTCGGAACTTAGGTGGGCCATACCATCTAAAATCATGTGAAGACACCGTTAAAACATATAAAAGCACTTGGTGGGGCCCACCTGAGTTTTGAATGCTGCTGAAACTTGGTCTGAACCCTCATCCAAGTGGGACACACATAATGGATGGGCTGGATTTGCAAACCACATCTCGGTGGACCCAAAAAATGATTATGAATGTTTTAATGGTGCACAGCCCCTTCCCACTTCTGTATGTGGTGTGGCCCACACAAGTCATGGATTGACTTGATTTTTGAGACCTAGGCCCACGATGGAATGGTGCATCTGACTGATGGGGTAGATGTTCGAAACGCATCACGGTGGGGCCCACACAGCTCGACCTCATGGGACGGACTCGTGAGGTCGAGCGCATAGTACCTTTTCCTATATATATATATATATATATATATATATATATATATATATATATATATATATATATATATATATATATATATATAAAAGATTATTTAATCACTTCAATTAATTTTTTTAGTTTTTCTACTTTTCATAAGTTACGGAAGAAAGGCACAGGAGAGATGAAAAGATCACCAGAACCTTTTTTTTTTTTTTTTCAAAAACCAGGATTTCATTGCTGAATATGGGGGTATGTACATGTAATTCATTGCTGAACATGGGGGGATGTACATCACCAGAACCTAATAAGTAGAAACTAAGATAAAGTTACTTGTGAAATAAGTAACTTATCTTAAAGCAACTTATGATCCAAATGAGCCTTTAATGTCTCTATTTTATTTCTAAGTATGGATTGTGGGAATAATAAATTACAGATTTATAATTAAATTTGCAAGTAGCTCTACATTGCCACACTACTTCTCAACTTTGTTATTTTTTGTAGAGACTCGAACTGTTGGATTAGAGGTCATGTCAAAATGATCCAAACCATTTATACAATGGGCCTCACTGTGGATGGACGATACCTAGAAAATCTTCAAAATTGGACGATGATATTGATGGCCCATGAAACAACTTTTAAAGGTTATATTCCATAGTTAATGTAGGGATGAATGTGATGAGGTCGATCATCGTCTTCCTCAAGGATAACTATTCCAAATTCACAGACCTCTCTGGACTTCTTACGGAGACTTTTCAAATCCACGAGGGAAAGAAATAGAAATAATTTAAAAATATATAAAAGAAACTTTTTGAATGAATGATTAATGAAATAAATGAGCCTATGACCCTTTAAATAGGGATACCAAGACTTGGAACAAGCTTAGGAATTAAACTATAACTAAAACCCCCTAAAATTCGCAACTTTTTATAAATAGTAAATTTAGTATTTATAGTAAGTGTCCTATGTGGCTTAACCACGTTATTCTCTTAATTTTTCTAAACACTTTTCATGTTGGAAACAACTCCTAAAGCCCAATAGATGAAAAGTTATAATCAAACTAAAACTTACTAAAAATAGTAGAAACAGAAATAAACATGGAATTAGAGCGTCAATCTGATGAAATCTCACAAATTTGGCATGGGTAACCCGGATATGCCAGGTTGGTTGGATAAAGTAGCTTGTCGTACCCCAAAATCATATATAATACGTCGAGTAACTACTTCCGGTTTGCAAGATATGTCTGTTTTAAGGTTCTGACGGTCTTGATGACTTCTGTCATCGACTAAGCCTTTTCTGATCCATCTTGGCCATGAAATTGTCTGCGACCCGCTCTACATCAATAATCAAATTAAAAGAGTTAAATGATCATGGGGCATTAATATTCTAATATGAGGGTTCTCTTATTGGGTATACCTATTCAAAATTTTCCCGATGAGGTCCATCAAAGCAATGGTTTGGATCACTGCAACATGACCTAAAATGCTACATGCTAAGAGTGGAGGATTCAAGATCCTACTTGCAGAGGTGGCCATTGCATTTCAATTATCGAGTAACGTCTTCCCTAGATTTTGTTTTTGACTTCCAAGAAACATACTTTGCAAAGAAAAACTTCAATACGCTGGCATACTGTGATGGAAGATACGGAGGCAATTAGAAATTACTAGGAAATTGCAAACATGCCATTTAGATGCATTATATATGAAAGACATCCAATGGTGCTATTTCAACAAACAAGTGTCCACAAAACAGAGTTTGGAACTATCTAACCAACCTGATTTTAATATATATATATATATATATGCCAGATGCAACTTCTAATTAGTGCCCGCATACCAAGCTTCGTGCTCTATGACATTACTAAATAATTTCCCTTACTTAAAAAGGTAGGAGAATCTCACCTAGATATCATTACCAACTACATGGATGATAATTGAATACTCTGAGTGTGGATTGCATCGAAGCGGAATGGCCAGTACCACACACTAGCTATATTGTTGGTGTATTGATGTTAGCAAGTTCTATGGGTCCAATTATGAGGTATGTGTTATATCCAAGTCGTCCATCAATTTGGCGAGCTCCTCATGAGGGATTGAACGTCTACCATTGAAACCCTTAGGGGGTCACCGAAGTTTCAGATCAATATGAAATTTATTTTTCCTCTTCATCCAAGTATTCATGACCTTTGATCTCCTTTGAACCATTCGCACAACTCGGAGCTCGAGGAGCGTCAACACTCGTCTTCGCAGGACACATATCTACACCCACTTATCGTTGCTGTGTGGTACACCAGCCAATCCGCTTCCGGATTGCATTGCCTTATGTGCTTTTCTTTCAAAACTAAAATTACTTTTTTTTAAAGCCTTTTAAAACTAAAATTACTTGGGAGGCAAGAACATGCAACTAATGAATTGCAGTTCATACATGCATGTTTGCCATGTTTTAATTATTTGTCGGTTTTCACTACGTATTGAATGCATTACGGTGCAGATCAAAGAGTAATTGGAGAGCTTAGTTAGCAAATTCAGCAATAAACAACCAACAATATAGTTGAAAATCTCATATTTAGGAGTGTACATCGAGTTGAACCAAGTTGATTTGGCCTCTTCTTGACTCGGCTCAGCCACTAGCTGACATCAGCTCGAACTCGGCTCGGCTCGGTCTTGGTTTGGGCAACAGCTCGAGCCAAGATTGAGTAGAGTTCGTCATTGCAGCATTTTCACAAACATCTGGACTGCACCTTCAAAATCTCACTATATTTGAGACAACAACAATGGTTTTATAGGTATTTTATCAAACACCTTCTAAGCAACATAAAAATCAAGAAAAAAGGGCATTGGTTTCATATACATACCTTCCTTGCCACCAGCCATACTTCTTTGAGTCATTTTATCAAACACTTGGTGAGCAACATCAATATCAAAGTAATCGAGTCACCGAACTGCTTTGATCCAAGTTTAATTCAAGCTGGGTTCGATCTGAGTTGAGTCAGAGTCGAGCTAGGGCCAGCTCGAACTCTGCTCAAACTCATTTTTTAGTTCAAAAAATCAGCTCGACTTTGCTTGAACTTAGCTTCAAACCGAGTCAAATCGAGCTTTTTCAAGTCGAGTCGAGCGAGCTAACCAAGCTAGTTCGGTTCGTGTGCACCTCTACTCATATTAAGAGCATGGGGGAATCTAGTGAGGTAGGGCCTCATTGACCAACATTGCATTTTGACCAATCTGTGTCATATTTGGACCATATGAAACACATAGGTTATAAATTAGCAATATAGGTTATAAAGTATAGAACCTGGTTCTGAACCGCGCCTGGTAAACCATAACCTAGCCTTTTTCAACCAAGGACCTAATAATGGAAGTCATGGCAAAGCAATCATAAAGACTCAAGTGATTTTAGATATTAGTTCAATTTAAGAAAAAATGATTTTGTTCTAGTTGGGCAAAATTATAACTAGTTAGGGCCTATTTGGGAGTGTGGATCTGGAACCTCCTAGATTTGGAACCCCCAGGATTTGGAATCCTTTCATTGTGTTTGTAACCTTGGATTCAGAATCCCCTCTAATTCAAAAGTAGATATGCATAGTATATTTATAGGGGTCTGAATTTAATTATTAAATCAACTTTAATATCTCTAATTAGCGTATGTATGTGATGTTTGACACAATAGTTGTAATAAGCCATTGAAGCACATGATCACATCTGAGTGACTAACCAACCATTTTTAACAGTTGAATTTACATGGACAATGTTTGGATGGCACAAATTATCCTATTATAGTAATTATGGTGATGCAGCTGATAATCTAATTGTTTTGGGATATCATTAGTAGGCCATGTGCCAAATAGATTATTAGCCTAGTGACACATATGTTATACATGCAACTCTTGGAAGGATTTTAAATGTAATCCAAGCTTCTACCTTGGATTTCATACCCCCTCATCTCCGAGAGGATTTGAAATCCCCTCAAATCCCCCAAATACATAATGCGAAACGACTCCCCTCAAGGTATCGACAAAGAAATCCTAGTTGGGGTTCTATTCTTGTGTTTAGAATTTTCAACAAGGAGCTTTCATGTAATCATAGACATATTTTATCTCTTCTCAATAGTCTTAACCAATATAATCCTCAACTCAGACTTCTAGGCATGTAAATTCAACGGGGCATCTAATAAGATCAATGTTAGATTTGTAGTCATAAGGTCACGTTGTCTTAAGGTGTTATTACAAGTGGGATTTTTCATATTAAGCTTAAAAAGATTTGCAGCATGCTCTCGCTACTATGACAATCAATGAAATAGAAGATTTAAATATGTATGTTGATACTAGAGCTAGTACCCACATGACAAATGATCCAAGTAATTTAACTTAGTTCCCTACAATGGTCTTGATAAGGTGATATAAGGATATGGTTCTCAGCTAAACATTTTTTATATAAGTAATTTTGTTGGTTGGCAATATTAAGTTAAATAATATTAAAGTTGTTCTCAAAACTAAGATGAATTTAATGTCTCTAAGTTAGTAAAGAATAATTCTAGTATTTTTGAATTTATTGACTTCGAGTTTCAGATAAAAATTTGAAAAAACAAAGTTCTAGCAACAAAGAATAAAGAGAAAATCTATATGCCTTAGATAAAGATGTGATTATAACCATAATAGTATTCATATTAGGGAAAGTCCCAGTAGATATTTGGCATTAGCGTTTGGGGTATGTAAACTTAGTTTTATTTTAAATAATAAAATTGCAATTGTTACTCTTTTTAGGAGTCATTGTGATCTTTGGGGTCTTACATTTGTTGCCTTCTTTCAGAGTATGAGATATTATATAATTTTTGTTGATGACTACATTAGATTTATATAGTTATCTAGAAATTCTTTAATAAAATGTTAGACATTAGTTGAAAATCAATTTCCAAAAAGATTTTTTTTTTTAATGCATAGCAGAAATAAAAATACTAAAACATGGTCGAGATAGGTTTGATTATTCTACTCCATGCTAATGTGCTTAAAACCTTATATGGGTGAAATCCTTTTTAACAGTCATGTCCTTTATTAATCAATTGTCCATAAACAATGTAATATATTAAAAAATTTCATGCACGCTCGAGTAGGTACCTGAGTACACATTTACATGCATGTATACATGTCCACACATGTAGGTTATATACGCATTAACCTTAGAAGGCCTATTTCGAAAATCTGAATTGCAATGAACGCTTAGACACCACGTAATCAACCCAAACATCAACTGTATATCTTCAATTACGAGACCTGACGCACAACATCCACCATACATCCTCACGCTTTAAAACATAATCCAAATGTTGTAATGGGAGATTACCCATACATAAACACTGAGAATACGCCAAATGTCTCGTAAAACAAGTTAATACAATTTCAAGAAGAGCTTGGGTCCTTACTCTTGCTCCGATGGTAGACTTTGAGGAGTTTCAACACCTGGTCAAAGGTTTGAGTACCTATAGGTGGTGAAATTCCATTATCGTTAAACTTCAAAACTGATCATTTCCCTCTCCTTTACTCGTTTACACAATTGATTACACCCAACCTTGAAGGTTGGAAGATTCCTCATATTGCAATGCATCTTTATTGTATTAACCTAGATTAAACTCTTGTTTCCATGTAGAATGGATGCCTTAGATTAGGTTTTTTCATTGCTTGCTTGATAAATTGCCTATTCATGAACCTTACATGCATTACATGCACTATGTGATTGACAACGTGATATATATTGATCAATTTTATTTTGATTGCTTGATGAATGAGCTTGGTTACATAATTATGCTATAACTGAATTTGAATGGTAAGACTTTGAATTTGGTTAGTTTCGGAGACGAATCTATGAGCATGTTGGGATTGCTCGTATGCGTCCATGTCAGGATTACTACTTCACATGATCCCAATTAGGCGACCATGTCGGGATTGTGACAACCATGATGTATGGCCGTGCAAGATTCAGGTGGCCTGATCAATGGGCATGTAGGGATTACCCATGTGCATGCATGTCGAGATTGCCGCAACGCCAAAGTGGTCAGGCAAACATGTCAGGATTGCAACCCTGATGCTAGCAATGGTAAATCATGATTATAAGTACATGCCTTCCATGGACTAATTAGGTGAGCACGTTGGGATTACAATCCAAATGTCTGAATCATGGAAGTTGTGGAAAGTTATTATGCTTAATTAATCCAAGAGGAATAATCATGCATTTATAACATTAACATCATGTAGTCATATGTCGTATCCTAGTTGAACTACTAGTGTGTCCCTACTTCATATAACTCTATTTAGCTTCCGCCTTCATCGAACTGTCTATACTTTCCTTAGAATTCAATAGAGATGAAAATGACATGACTGGATCTTTAGCTTACCAAACCAAACCAAATAACATGTGTAAGTTTACAGGAAGAAGAAATCGCGTAGGAGACGCTTAGTGCCTGGACGGATATTTCTACTGACGCACCATTTATAGTTTAAGTTTTATTTCGATTTAATTTCTAGTGGATGTAACAAGAAAATTAGTGAAGCTTTATTGTAGTAGGAAGTAAAAATAGATTAGTTAGATGGGTATATGAATTTTGAATTTAAGTTTGAATTAAGTTTGAATTTAAATAAAGTATTTTAGTTTAGTTAATTGTGCGATGTGTAGAATGGAATTATAAGAATGTACACTTGTATTAAATTCATATCTTGGAACTCAAGATTTGGGTTACTGTACTTGGGTTCCGAATTTTGGGGCGTGATAAATAATTCTTAGAATGAAGACTTTATTTTACAAGTTATATGGAATACAATAGATTATTAAGTATAAAAGTCTTTGGTTACAATTATTTTTTATATCTAAGAGAAAGGGTTTCTAATAAAATTGAACTAAAGTCATTCTTCTATGTTTTTACTAGCTACATTTTTATCAACAAAGATTTTCGATACAACCATCCACTAAACAGGAATATTTACTTCCTTGACATATGATTTTTTATGAGTCTATATTGCTATATATTGATTCACTACTTTATTTGATGCTTCACTGGGTGATATCTTTGTTACTATTATTCTGATTTTTTTTATTATGATAATATCAAGATATTGCATTATCATTAGAAGCTTCAGGACAACTAAATTATTCAACTACACTAATTCAAGGGGAGTTTATTTCCTTAGGTATGACTAATTTAACAAATGCATGTTAATATCTTAAGGGAAGCTGCAAATGTCTAGTCCATGTATTACCCTGGTGATGATTACATAGCTCAGACTTTTGCACATTCCACAATCAATTTAGGTTTGTTGTAAGATGTCAAAATTTTACCCCCCACCCCTTTTGAAGACTTGCCTAGTACACAATTTTTTTTTTCAAAAATGGTGCGGCCCAGATCTTAGGACTCAGCAGCTATATATAATGCAAAAAATAAAATTGTATACAACCTAGGCTATTTGAGCAGAACTGCAGCACCAAAGTAGCCCCGCCTATCATATCCTATATAATTGTTTGCCTCTTTAAAACCCTTATTGAGCCAAGACCGGCTTTGTCTAATAGTAAATGGCCCTTGATCAGCCGAGGGAGGGGGGAGGTCTCGTGGAAGAAACTATCAGTTTACGCCCTGCTCCCCTCTTTAGTTAGACCGTCTACTGGGCCGTTCGCTTCTCTAGGGATGAGGGAGATTCGAAAGGATCCCCTACCACAAAGATTCTTGATTTTAACCAACTAATATGTCCATTTTCAGGCGCGGGTGGACTTCCTGAATATGCAATCCATCACCCATTTTGAATTCAATTCAATGAGAAATCTATTTAGACTGGAAGAAACACAATACTTCAGACGGTCAAAAACAGCCCGAAGCTCAGCCATGTTGTTGGAGACGTTCCCGTACCCTCTGAAGAAAGTAAATTTTGTCTCGCCATGGCTATCACTGCAAATGCCCCCACCACCTATAGGCCATGGATTGAATAGGGAAGAACCATTGACGTTAAGTTTAACCAGCCCCTGGAGGATGTAATCCATCTGACTATTTCGATTACTGAGGAAGGGAGGAAATGGCAGGATGGATGCATGACATAGAAAACAGCTAGGACTAGCACCAGCTGCCAAGGGCTCCTCTTGTCTAAAAGAGAGATAGCTTCCATCCACCATTTAACTTTCCCAAACACGCCAAAACTGAGATAAGGCGGCCATCATATCTAGCGTCGTTCTTAGCTCTCTAAATTTCCCAAAGAACGAAGGCTGGAGATAAACAAAGAGCCACCGGGATCCTTTTGAATGGTAGGGGCCTAAGCCACCACCAGTGGAGCCGATCCGCTATTGAGAGGTGAGAAGCTAGGGAAATCCCAAAGAAACTCGCAAGCAATAGCTAAACCTTACTAGCCAAACTACCGAATAAGAACATGTGTGACATACTTTCTGTAGAAGGGCTAAAAATCGGGCCGCCTCCACAGCAAACACACTTCGAGGCCAGGGGAATCCCTTTTTTCTGGATGCATACATCAACAGGCAAAGCCCCTTGAATTGTTTTCCACAAAATTGTTGAAATTTTAGGGGGAATTTTTAGATGACATACCCACTTCGCCCATTCTCTCTTCTGCCCATGTTCTTTGTCAACGTTCCAAGCAGACTTAACCAAGAAAATCCCAGTAAGGCCAAAAGGCCAGATTGGGGAGTCGTCCACTGCAGAGGTGCAAAATGTTGTGCAACACGCCAACAAATGTAGTGAACCGAGAACCAATCTTCGGTCTCACCAACAAACAATAAATAGAAAGAAATATAATCTAGAAGTAGAATCAAAGCATACTAAACAAACCACAAGACAAGATATAGGTAGAAAAAACTCAAACAAGGGTAAAAAACCACGGGTGCAAACTTTCACTATGAAGAAAACGAGATTATAAGCAATATACTAACCTTTTCCCTTGGACGTATAGAGAAAACCCTTTGCCCATACTTTAGAATAACTCTCATAACCCTAGAAAAGCCCTAGGAACCCCTATTTATAGTTTAGGTAACTTTCCTTTCGCACCTCTTACGAAACCGTCTCAAAAATCCACAGTCCGTGCAAAATCCGGAAACAAATTTAAGTAACCTCGACTAATCGAGCCAGGGCCTCGACTGGTCAAACACCGCGGATCCAAAAAATCATAACTCGCTGGACTTTGAGTCGAGCCAACCCTCGACCGGTCGAGTGGGCCCCTCGACTGGTCGATCAGCTCACTCGACTGGTCAAGTAACGCTGCCCAAATGTGACTCCACATCTTAACAATCTCCCACTTGGAGACACATCATCATAAACCTTCGTCTTCTATATTCGGAGTGCACCACCTCCTCATCTTCAAGCCTGAAGACCAATCAAAGCTAAACAGAGCTTCAACTTCTCCCGTGTGATCGCCTTGGTCAGCATATCCGCAGGATTCTCACTTATATAAATCTTCTCTAGAGCAATTGATCCATCTTCCAGTAACGAACGTATGAAGTGATATCTGATATCAATATGCTTGGTCCTTGAATGAAAGGCTGAATTCTTAGCTAAGTGTATTGCACTCTTATTATCACTGTAAAGCTTGCAATCTGCTTGCTTCTTACCCAATTCTTCCATGAAACCTTACATCTACACCATCTCCTTGCACGCTCCTGTAGTTGCAACATATTCTGCTTTCCGTTGTATTGATAGATATTATCTTCTGTAACTGAGAGACCCAACTGACTGCATCATTACTTAGAGTAAAGACATAACCTGTAGTACTTCTTCTGTCGTCGATATCTTCTGCCAAATCTGAATCTACATAGCCTTGTAGCTTGATTTTCGATCCACCAAAGCACAGCCCTATCTCCACAGTACCTACTAGGTATCTAAGGATTCACTTCACAGCTTCTCAATATTCCTTCCCGGAGTTGTTCATGAACCTGCTAACAACTCCCACTACTTGAGCAATGTCTGGCCTTGTGCCCATAGCATACATGAGACTCCCAATAGCTGATGCGTATAGGACTTTAGCTATGTAGTCTCGTTCCTCATGTGTCTTTTTACCTTGCTCCTAAGAAAGCTTGAAGTGGTTGGCTAATGGAGTGCTAACCAACTTAGCACCTCGCATATTAAATCGATCAAGTACCTTGCCTATGTACTCTGCCTGTAACAAAATCAGTTTCTTATTTTTCTTGTTACGCTTTATCTTCATGCCTAGGATTTGTTTTGCAGCTCGTAAATACTTCATGGCAAATTCTCTAAATAGTTGTCTTTTGAACCGGGCATAAGCATATCATCAACGTACAGAAGAAGGATGATGTACGACGTATCAAACTTCTTCAAATAGCAACAGTGGTTTACATGACATCTCCTAAAATCGTTTTTCGATACGAAACTGTTAAACTTCTTGTACCACTGCCTTGGGGCCTGCTTCAGGCCATATAAACTCTTCTTCAGTTTACACACCTTGTTCTCCTTTCCTGGTGTCACGTATCCTGTCAGCTGATGCATATATATATATATATATATATATATATATATATATATATATATATATATATATATATATATATAAAGAAAGGCTATTTTAATATCTAACTGCTCTAGATGTAAGTCCTTTGTAGCCACTATACTCAAGACTATATGAATCGTAGACATTTTCACTATTAGTGAAAATATTTTGGGGAAGTCGATACCTACCTTTTGTTAGAACCCTTTCACAACCAATCTAACCTTGTATCATTTCGAACCATCATGCTCCTCCTTCAGTCTGTAAATCTACCTGTTAGAAAGAGTTTTCTTACCCTTAGGTAGAGTGACTAGCTCTCCCATGTACAATTTGACTCAAGAGGGTCCATCTCATCATCTATGGCCTACTCCCACTTAACTCGTGTATCTAACTGTAATGCCTCTTCAAAACACTCTGGTTCAACACTATCTGTCAGCAGTAGATAATGTAAGGAGGATCAGTATCGGACTGTAGGTCTCCTCTCCCGAGTAGACCTCACAACCGATGTCTGTGGCTCTGCCTCATAATGCCCCTATGCATGATCATCCTGTGGCGTTGTAACACCCATGTCCGGTAACTCTTCTAACTCTACGAATTCTTTCTCCTCGGCTTTGTTTTGCTACACACTATCCTTATGCATCACTTTTTCATTGAAGACTATATCTTTGCTTCTAATAATTTTTCTGTTTTTTGTATCCCAAAACCTATAGCCAAAATTATGCTGCCCATAGCCTATAAACGTGCCCCTCCTGGACTCGCATTTAGCTTGGTTCTGTGCTTTGCATCAATGTGAATATATGAAGTGCAACCGAACACTCTGAGATGTGCAAGGTTCACTTCTTTCTCAGTCTACGTTTCTTCTGATAGCCCACTATCCAATGGTGCTGAGGGACTTCTATTGATTAGATATGCGGTAGTATTCACAGCATCTGCCCAAAACGTCTTGGGCAACCCTACATGTAGCCTCATGCTCCTGGCACGCTCAAGGATTATCATGTTAATACACTCATCCACACCGTTCTGCTGTGGTGTCCTTAAAATTATTTTCTCATATTTTATTCCATTTATTGCACAATACTCTTCAAATCTCTTATCACAGTATTCTCCCTCATTATCTGATGTAAGACATTTTACCGTTTTACCTGTATCGTTTTCTACTATTACTTTTCACTTCTTAAATACATCAAATACACCAGATTTATACTTTAAGAAATAAACCCACAGTTTTCTACTAGCATTATCAATAAAAGAAACAAAATAACTTGGGCCACCAAGAGATAATACCTATGCTGGTCCCCACACATCAGTGTGTACAAGCTCCAACAGATGTGTCTTTGGAGTGCATCTTATTTTCTTGAAACTTACCCTCTTCTGCTTGTCATACACACAATCCTCGCAAAATTTCAAATCAATAGACTTCAGCATTGGTAGCTTCCTTTTTTACAATAGCACTTTCATCCCTTTCTCACTCATATGACCCAACCTCTGATGTCATAACTGTCCATTCACTCCAGTTGAAGCGACTGCGAGTGAACTATATGATCCTGAAGTCATGTACAAAGTTCATTCCTTCTTGCCTCAAGATATCACCAAGGCACCTTTTGTGACCTTCCATGAATCACTAATGAATGTCGTCACATATCCGGTATTGGCCAACTGCCTCACTGAGATCAAATTTTGTTTCAAACTCGGTACATGTTTAACATCCTTCAATTTCAAAGTCATTCCGTCCTTCTGATTTATATGAACATCTCCCTTTCCGACAATACTGCATGACTCATCATCACCTAGGTAAACTCTCCTAAAGTCACCTGACACATAATCACGTAGAACTTCCTTACACGAAGTGGCATGAAACGAAGCACCCGAGTCTATGACCTAAGACTCATTCCCCGCATCAAGAGACAAGATCAACGCCTTTATGTCACTCTCTTCAGATAAATTCACTGAATCCTTCCCGCCTTGAGAGCTTCCTTCTTATTTCTTAAGCGCCCTGCAATCACGTTTCATGTACCCCTTCTTGCCGCAATGCCAACACCCGTCTTTGTCTTTCAGTCCCTTGGACTTTTTCGTCGACTTAGAACGTTCGTGTTTATTGCCTCATTTGTTCAGCGATCTTACTCTTCCTTCAACGTTTAGAGCATTTCTTGAATCCCCTGAAACTCCTGATGCTTTTCTTCTATATTCTTTGTTGAGAATTAGACCAGCCATATCATCAAATTTCTGCTTTGTCGACCTTAAAGAATTGCTCACAGCAATCACCAAACCATCCCAATTGTCTGGTAAATTCGACAAGATCAATAACACCCTAACCTCGTCCTCAAAAACAATGCTAACGGATTCTAACTGGCTCGTGACTGTATTGAACTCGTTTAGATGTTCAACCACGCTCCCACCATCTGACATCTTCATGTTGAATACCTATTTCATAAGATGAACCTTATTGGATGTTGAGGGTTTTTCTTACATTGTAGCTAGGGCTTCTATTAATTCTTTTGTGGTCTTTACCTTGGATATATTGAAGGCAATGCTTGTAGATAAAGAGAGTCAGATCGTTCCCAAAGCCTTCTGATCCAATAAAGACCATTCATCATCTATCATCTTTTCTGGTTTCTTCTCTTTTCCTCCTAGAGGAATATAGAGGTCCATCATCGCTCTCAATAGAACTAAACCAATAACTTTGATACCAGTTGTTGCGCAGCACGCCAACAAATGCAGTGAACCGAGATATAATATTCGGTCTCACCCACAAACGATAAACAGAAAGAAATATAATCTAGAAGTAGAATTAAAGCATACCAAATAAACCACAAGATAAGATATACGTGAAAAAACCTCAAACAAGGACAAAAAACCACGGGTGCAAACTTTCACTATGAAGAAAATGAGATTACAAATAATATACTAACCTTTTCCCTTAGATGTATAGAGAAAACCCTTTGCTCACACTTTAGAATAACTCCATTAACCTTAGAAAATCCCTACGGACCCCTATTTATAGTTTAGGCAACTTTCCTTTCGCACTTCTTGCGAAACCGTCTCAAAAATTCGCAATCCGTGCAAAATCCGAAAACAAATCTACCTAACCTCGACTAGTCGAGTAGGCTGCTTGACTAGTCAAGCAGACCCTCGACTGGTCGAGCAAGGACCTCGACCGGTCGAGCACTGCGGACCCAAAAAATCATAGCTCGCTGGACTTTGAGTCGAGCTAGCCCTCGACCGGTCGAGTGGGCCACTCGACTGGTCCAGTGGCGCTGCCCAGATGTGACTCCACATCTCAACACAAAAGCCTCCATGATTTCTGTGGGCCGACACCCTAGCAGGAAGACCAATAGGATTGTCCGGCTTAAGCCCATCATCCCCAAGAAAGTCAGCTACTCGCAGGGCCCTCTAATCGAGCCGGATATCAACTGAAGCCAGCAATCCCAAGGGGCCTAGCCCAGTCCAATTACAATCCCACATGTTAAGGTTTCCATGGCCCACTTCCTATTGGACGTTCCTATCCAGAATAGGGAAAAGGCCCACCATACATTTTCAGATAGGAGAGGCCCTTGAAACAATTCTATTGGAAACACCGATAGGCCCATCTTGTTGGTATTTAGACTAAATAAACTTCACCCAGAGACTGTTTTCCTTATCGAACCTTATAGCCTACGTCATTTTCAGATGCAGAGCATCCATCACATTCTTTAATTTCCTAACTCCGAGGCCCCCCCTCTTCTTTTGGTAGTTCAATGACACCCCATTTCTTCCAATGCAACTTCATCTTGCCTTCCCACCAACCCCAAAAGAAATTAGTAAAGGAGTTCTCCAAGATATCCAGCACTTTCTTTGGAATAACCATAGTTGCTAAAGAATGAACCGGAATCCTACTCAGGACAGACGAGATAAGAGTTAACCTACCTTCCTGGGAGAGGACTTTGGCGTTTCAACCTTGGACCTTGGCAGCCACCTTATCTAACAGAGGCTTGAATAAGCTGCATTTGATCCCGCCTTTAGCAATTGGGACTCTCAGGTAAGAGAAACTCGAAGCAGATTTACCTAGGCCAAGAGCTCTCCCAATACTTCTTATCCTTGCAATGGACAACTTGGAAGAGCAGTGGAAGGAGCTTTTCCTCATATTAATCCTCTGACCAGATACCGCCTGAAAGTTAGAGAGGAAGGAGCGGACCTCGTCCAAAAAATCTACGGGAACCGTTCAGGAGTAATAAAGTGTCATCTATATAAAGCAGATGGGACATTTGATTGCACCCTTACTTCAACTTTAAAGGCTTACATAGCCCATTGGAAACCAAGTTTGGGAAACCCCTGCTGAGAACTTTGGCCGTAAGGATAAATAGGATAGGAGAGGGGATCGCCTTGCCTCAGCCCTCTAGTGGATTGAAGAAGCCACAACTGTCACCATTAATGAGAACGGAGAACCAGTTGTTGCTCTAACAGGATTCCACCATCTTAACCCAGCTGGAATAAAAACCACACTTGAGGAGAACCTGTTTCAGGAATCTCCATTCTATCCTGTCATAGGCCTTCTCCATGTTGAGCTTCAAAACAAAGTTCCCTCCCCGAACCTTCCTGTCTATATCTCTAAAAATTTCTTAACAGAGTGATATTTTCAACAATGGACTGACCTTTAACAAAGGCCCCTTGTTCGGCTGAGATCAACTTCGAGAGAAGGGCCCCACAGAGGCATTTTCTGGAAAATCTACCCCGTCCATTGAATTCAGGACGAAATTTCAGTCAAGAATAGGTGGTTTTGAAGGTCCATTAGCGCGGCCCACAGAAGAAATCTCAAAAAAAACTCAGTTTTGAACGTCCCGGGGCAGTCTACTTTTGGCCTCTGTACCGCACACGTGTGTACGCATGGGCGAGGAATGTCAACATGGTTTTGAAGCTTTCGAAGCCTTCTACACGATGGACGGATCAGATCTTCCATCTGATCGAAGATGGTGGGCCACAACCGCCCGGAAGTCAGCTCTTCGCGGACGTGCGTAAGCCTTCGCACGTCCGGCGCTGTGATGTTCGGTGGGCCCCACATAAGCGTTTTCGGGGAAATCCACCCCGTCCATTGGATAGAGGACGAGATTTCGTTCAAATATGGATGGTTTTGAATTTGCGTGGACGCAGCCCAGAGAAGAAATCAGAACAAAATCAGTTTTGAACGTCACAAGACGGACTGTTTGTGGCCTCTGTATCACGCACGTGTGCACGCATGAGCACAAAATGCAAACATGGTTTTGTAGCTGATGAACCCTTCTACATGATGAACGGCTCGGATCGGCCGTACGTGTTACCGGTGGGGCCCACAGCGGTCCGTAAAAACGGACTTCCGTCCGTTACGCGCGCTGGAAACGGAATTTTCCGTTTTTGAAAAGGAAAGTCGAGTCAGCGCTGCTGACCGACTTAGGTGCATTCGGTGCTCCGATAGTGCACATGTGCACTATGTACATACATTATACATATGGGTCCACTGTGATGATTTCGAGAAATCCAATCCGTCCATCCTATTGCTCATCTTCTTTAAACCGTCAGGACCAAAATTGATGTATATCCAGATATCCAGCGGACCCCACTTAATGAATTAAGGGGCTGATCTGGCCGTTAGACCACTTCCCGAGATCATCAATGGCTGAAATTTAATATGTACGGTTAATTTATGGTCCCCATCACGTGTATGAAGTTTCGAGTTGATCGGATGGCGGGAAACATGTGATCTTGCATTCTGGACCCTTTTCGAGCTTCTTTATCGTGCTTTCCTCAGATCCCAGGCGTGTAAAATCTTCATTATTGGTTCTCTGGAGTCCATCCCGTGCTTTGGAGACTTTGGATCATGAAATCCATGCCTTTAACATCAATTTTCAATTAACGCTCCTGACTTCATCCTGTAACAAAAATACAATTAAAATACGCCATTAAGCATTATCATATACGTAAAATCTGGTAATGATTAGGGTCTAATATGCAATATTCGACCCTCATCACAACCCCCAACCAGCATTTTGCTAGTCCCGAGCAAAACATGCGAAAAATAATTTCAGAAATAAAAGACAATTCCTGTAAACTCAAGTGACTTGTGAACAGATAGTTGAGATGTGAAAATTTTAAGATTCATGATTGGTGTGTGGAATTTTTCTCTTGGAATCAAGCTCTAGACAGATTTCATAATTAATTTCAAACTATTAATCCATTAATTGGAACAATTCTGAACATCGAGCTCCATGAATGTAAAGTGTAATTTCGACTTACAAACATTAAGAGATCCAATTGTCAATCTCATGATATCATTGGTAATTCGTGACAACCAAGCTTGAAACCAACACTTATCTCACAGATTAACTTTTCATTTTACCAGCCTTTGATTTTCTTTATGAGCAGTAACGCAAATGAGGGGAATCAAATTCTTACCTATAGGGAGCAAACCTATGGCGAAAACTTGTCGCCTAACTTTTTTTTTTCATATGTCAACTATGGAGGATCAAATCTGCACCTATAGGGAGCAAACCTATGGTGAAGATTATGTGACTTAGCCTTTTAATTCTTCTTTTTACCAAGTTAATCATTCAGTTATCGAACCAAAACTTAATGTGCAAGCGAGATGTGATATGTGAAATCATGACTCAATCAATGTTCACAACGTCTAATCATGGATTAACAATTCAAAATTGACTGTGAAATCAAGCAGATGGCCGAATCCAAGAGTCATTAGTTACCAACATCATGTATCTTATAATGTTAAAATCACAACTATCCTTCAAAATCACTTTGAATTCAATAGAAATTCAGAAAAAATTTTAAAATTTTCACAAATTTTCCTCAAGACCAAGAAAATACTGATTAGGTACCCTAATCTCCCACCCCCAACCTAAAATCTACATTGTCCTCAATGTAAAAGAAATAAACAAGCAATGCACATGGGACAACGTGAATAAAAGAGGAGTGATGAAAAGATAATACCTGGATGGAGAATCAAGAAGCTTTCTCAAAATTTGTGAAAAATTTCAACGTAAAAGCGAGTTAGCACAAGAGAGAAATCAACATAAGCAAAAATAACAAAAAGAAAAACAAAAGAAGATCCTACCTATACCACTTTCGCAGGTGCTCTCGATTGCATTTAGCGCATGCAACAAGCCTTTAAACCCATAGGTTACCCCTAGTGGATGAGTTGTAGTCTCGTGAGGGTTTGCAGTAATGTTACCCACAAACATTGAAGTAACTAACTAAGAAAAATTAAAAAAATGAATGAAATAAAAGCAATACAATAAAGCAAAAGGCTGGGTTGCCTCCCATGAGCGCTAAGTTTAACGTCTTCAGCCAGACAAGAACGGACCATGAATGAAATAATCTTGATAACCAGGGTCCGCCAAAGAAATTACCTCAACACTTTCATTAACCGATCCCAGACAAGTGATGTGAGTTCCCATGAACTGTGCTATCTGAAATAAGGCAACTGACACTGTCGTCAAATAATTTAAGGACTTCTGCTCGAACGACTTCTTCTATGTTAGGATCACGCTTCCTTTGCATGTTATGCGACATTTCCACAGCATGATCCATACATATCGTGGGGCATACTCCCTGTATTTCCACTATCTTCCGTTCAATTGCTGCCTTATATGCTCTAAGAACATTAAGCAGCCTGCTCGCCTTTGTCTTCTCAGAGTTGGAAGCTATGCTGTCAGGAAGAGTCTCAGAGGGATGAAGAGGTTCCACTTTCGCTCTCCATTTTTCAGTCTCCAATATAGGAGTAGAGTCGAGCAATGCATTGACTTCATGGATGGGACTATCAATGTCAAAATCCATGCCCGATTGTGCTAAGCAGGTCTCAAGAGGATCTTCAAAAGATGTACGGAAGGAGTCCTGCACAAGGCTCTCGATCATGTCCACTTCAAATATGTCATCCAAATCGGAGGGTTGTTGTCCTGCATTAAAAACATTGAGTTTAATATTCATGTTACCAAAGGACAATTTCATAACTCCATTCCTGCAATTGATAATAGCATTAGATGTGGCCAAAAATGGACGACCCAAAATGACTGGGATCCGACTATGAAGATTCTGGACGGCTGAGTATCTATAACTATGAAATCCACTGGAAAATAAAATTTATCAACCTGGATTAACACATCTTCAATAACACCCCGGGCACCTTGAGATCTATCGGCTAGTTGTAATGTTACCTTAGTCGGTTTCAACTCACCAAGTCCTAGCTGCTCATAAACCGAATATGGTAACAAATTGACACTCGCCCTAAATCAAGTAATGCCTTCCCGATCTTATGATCTCCTATGCCGCAAGAAATGGTGGGAGCTCCTGGATCCCTAAATTTAGGAGGGGTGTTATGTTGAATCATGGAGCTGAGCGCTCTGCAAGGAAGACTTTCTTATGAACATTTTGCTTACGCTTTTGAGTGCATAAATCTTTAAGAAACTTAGCGTAAGGCAAGGACTTGCTTGATAGCGTCAAGCAACGGGATGTTGACTTGCACTTTTTGAAACACATACAAGATTTCATAAAATTTATTTGTTTTCTTTATTGGTGCCCGACGTTGAGGAAAGGGTGCTTTGGGCACATAAGGTGGCACATTAGTGGCTCTTGGAGAGTCAGAGAGCTTTTGGACTTTGGATGCATTGGTATGGCTCTCTGCTTCATCTTGTTCTTTTAGAATTTGATTCATCCCCATGCATCTCTATTCTGTTATCAATCTGCTTGCCTGACCTAAGGGTAGTGATCGATTTGGCCTATTCATGATATTGCCCTTGGTTGGAATTAGAGCCAATCTCATCCTGTCCCTTTGGATTAGCCTCAGGTTGGCTAGGGAACTTGCCCTTCTCTCTCTCACTCAATGTGGCAGCTAGTTGACCCATTTGTACTTCCAGCTTGGCAATGGATTGTGCATTTGCATGTAAGCTTTGCTGGTTGGCCAGTAAGGTTTGTTGGGTGTCTTTTTGGAATTGGAGAGAACTCTGCATGAAAAGATGGAGTGTATCCTCAAGAGATGGTTTCCTTGATTGTGTAGGCAGTTGTTGATATTGTGGAAACTGTTGAGGTTGTGGACTGCCAACTTGGGAGTAAGGTTGCATAGGAGGATTTCCAGATGGTCCTCCTTGTTGTGGTCCTTTTGCCCAAGAGAAATTTGGATGTCTAGCCCACCCTAGATTATAGGTGTTTGAGTAAGGATCATTCCCAGATTTTTGAAAAGTGTTCATAGCATGAACTTGTTCAGAGAGAAGTTCTGAGAATGCTGCACCAGATGGACAAGACTGCATAGGATGGGCAGGACTAGAACATGTGGCATATGCCTCGACTTGAGCTGTTTGTGGTGGTCCATTATTTAATACCAGAGCATCAACTTTCTTTGTCAGGTTATCAAGCTTGGCGCTCAGCTCTGGCATGACTCCTATCTCATATATACCACCTCTCTTTTGTGGTTGGGGACTTCTGTCACCTCTATTTGAATAATCCCATTGCTGGGAATTTTCGCACAAGGTTTCAAAGAAGTTCCACGCTTCGACATCACTTTTGGTTATGAATGACCCTCCACTGGTGGCATCAACCATGCGACGGTTCTGTGGTGTTAGACCGTCATAGAAGTATTGAACTTGTTGCCACTTCTCAAAACCATGGTGAGGACATTTAAGAAGCAAGTCCTTCCATCTTTCCCAACATTCATGAAAGTGCTCGCCCTCTTTTTGTGTGAAGTTAGTAATTTCTCTACGGAGGGCATTGGTTTTGTGAACGGGGAAGAACTTGTTTAAGAACTTCTTAGACAGTTGGTCCCATGTAGTGATAGATCCAACTTCTAGAGAATTCAACCATGCTTTCGCCTTATCCTTCAAAGAAAAAGGAAACAGCGTAGGCGGATCGAATCGTCGGAGAAGTTTTGGAACTTAAAGGTGGAGCAAATGTTTAAGAATTCTTTCACATGATGATATGGGTCCTCCTTGTCCAATCCATAAAAGGATGGCAACAATTGTATGACTCCAGGTTTAAGTTCAAAGTGTGCTGCCGTAGTGGTTGGCAACACTATGCATGAAGGCGCATTAAATTGGACAGGAGCTGAATAATCTTTGAGAGCTTTAACTTCAGTCTCATTCGCCATTTCAACAGGATTATTTCTCAATCTTTCAC
Organism: Magnolia sinica; assembly: GCF_029962835.1. Classification (NCBI taxonomy): domain Eukaryota; kingdom Viridiplantae; phylum Streptophyta; class Magnoliopsida; order Magnoliales; family Magnoliaceae; genus Magnolia; species Magnolia sinica. The sequence goes on along the minus strand of NC_080573.1, from coordinate 5,769,526 downwards.
GAATTGTTCTTTCAATCTCAGGATCAAACGGTGCTAGTTCTATATTCAGAGATCTACGTCCTAGCATAAACTATGTTATCAATATAAGAAAGAAAACTAAACTAAGATGCAACCTAAGATGAATAAGACTTAAAAGAAAAAGTTATGAATTCCTAAAACAAGAAAAAGCTATGTAAATGAGAATTGGAAAGAAGAACCCGGAAAAGGAGATGATGAATGTCTGCAGATTTGAAAGTTCCTCCTTTTGAAGACAATGTTATTTAGCAGCTTCCTTCCTTAATTCCTGTAAACAAAAAGAAAACAAAAATAAATTAAATTTCCTAAAATAATGCTAGAAAAGAAATCCTAAGCAACGGTTAATTTCTAAAAAGAAAGTTTCTAATCTTAGAAATAAAAGCCAAGTTAGTTTCTAAAAAGGGAAAATTTCTAAAAAAATAGGAAATTAGAAAATAAGAGAGAAACTTTCTAAAAAAAATAAAACCTAAAGACTCTTCTAAAAATAATAAAACCTAAACTAGAAAATAGAAAGTTACTTGAAAGAAGAATCAGAATCTAGAATTAGGAAATAGGAAATTTCTAAAAATAAAAATAAAAAATAAAAAAGCCTAGAAATAGAAACTTTCTAAAAAAAATAAAAAATAAAACCTTAATTCTAAAAATAGATATTAGAAAAAAATAGAAAATTTGGAAAGAGATTACCAAATTAGTAGTTTATGTCAGGTCCCTACAAAACAGGAAATAGGTTAGTTTCAAAAAAAAAATTAACCTAGAGTTAGTAAAAAAAACTAAGACTATGAATTATGATAAGAGAGAATCCTAAATCCAATTGGACCGAAACAGTCCCCGGCAACGGCGCCAAAAACTTGATGTTTTATTTAAACCAACATGATTTAAATGATTTTTAAACTCGCAAGTATACGAATCAGATGTAGATACGGTACGTATTACGAGATCGTTCCCACGAGGACTGGTCGTCACAATTCAAATCTATGATTCTCCTTAACTAATCCAACAAATAATGGAATGAATTACTAAGCACAATTTTATGAAAAACAATTAATTAAGAACAGGGAAGAAAATTCAATCAGAGAGAGGGCACTAGGACTTTCGAATCCACCCCTAATTATCCTAACCCTTGTTTTGTCTGTTGATTCACCTTGATCTAGATTGATACCACTTAAATAGAGAAAGCACAATCTGTGTCCTTAATCGGGCATACAGACTGTCTAATTCCTTTAAGCAATGCCATGAATGACATATCCCATATCTTTGGTCGGGCATAAGGGATGTACAATTCATTAAAGCATCCTGTTTCTCCCTCTATAGGTAACATGTTCTTGATCAGACACAAGCACCCATAATAAGCATCCAAACAACATCCATATATATACTTTGGTCAAGTTCATAGATGGAGAAGTATAGAATTTAAACCCATAAAGCCCACTTAAAGAAAGAAACAAATTAATTGAAATTCAAAGTAAATCAACCAATACAAGAGCTAATCAAATTAGGGGCTTCATCTCAGCCCTAGCTGAGAGATTAGTGACCCATAAAATCCATAAAAAATATTAAATAAAATTCATAAAAAAACATCAAACCAAACAATCTCTCTCTCTCTTCTTTCTTCTCTTTCTTCTTTTTCTTCTCTTCCTTGCTCCAGATCTGGAATCCCCTGGTTCTGAATGGCTCTCCCACGTCCAAAACTCTCCTTCTATAGCTGCTGGATGGCTGGGGTCGGTGGCAGAGTCGTAGAAGGACTCGAAGTGTAATTTTTCGCAGCCGTGATCGGTGGGCCCCACAGAGGCATTTTCTGGAAAATCTACCCCGTCCATTGAATTCAGGACGAAATTTCAGTCAAGAATAGGTGGTTTTGAAGGTCCATTAGCGCGGCCCATAGAAGAAATCTAAAAAAAACTCAGTTTTGAACGTCCCGGGGCAGTCTACTTTTGGCCTCTGTACCGCACACGTGTGTACGCATGGGCGAGGAATGTCAACATGGTTTTGAAGCTTTCGAAGCCTTCTACACGATGGACGGATCAGATCTTCCATCTGATCGAAGATGGTGGGCCACAACCGCCCGGAAGTCAGCTCTTCGCGGACGTGCGTAAGCCTTCGCACGTCCGGCGCTGTGATGTTCGGTGGGCCCCACATAAGCGTTTTCGGGGAAATCCACCCCGTCCATTGGATAGAGGACGAGATTTCGTTCAAATATGGATGGTTTTGAATTTGCGTGGACGCAGCCCAGAGAAGAAATCAGAACAAAATCAGTTTTGAACGTCACAAGACGGACTGTTTGTGGCCTCTGTATCACGCACGTGTGCACGCATGAGCACAAAATGCAAACATGGTTTTGTAGCTGATGAACCCTTCTACATGATGAACGGCTCGGATCGGCCGTACGTGTTACCGGTGGGGCCCACAGCGGTCCGTAAAAACGGACTTCCGTCCGTTACGCGCGCTGGAAACGGAATTTTCCGTTTTTGAAAAGGAAAGTCGAGTCAGCGCTGCTGACCGACTTAGGTGCATTCGGTGCTCCGATAGTGCACATGTGCACTATGTACATACATTATACATATGGGTCCACTGTGATGATTTCGAGAAATCCAATCCGTCCATCCTATTGCTCATCTTCTTTAAACCGTCAGGACCAAAATTGATGTATATCCAGATATCCAGCGGACCCCACTTAATGAATTAAGGGGCTGATCTGGCCGTTAGACCACTTCCCGAGATCATCAATGGCTGAAATTTAATATGTACGGTTAATTTATGGTCCCCATCACGTGTATGAAGTTTCGAGTTGATCGGATGGCGGGAAACATGTGATCTTGCATTCTGGACCCTTTTCGAGCCTCTTTATCGTGCTTTCCTCAGATCCCAGGCGTGTAAAATCTTCATTATTGGTTCTCTGGAGTCCATCCCGTGCTTTGGAGACTTTGGATCATGAAATCCATGCCTTTAACATCAATTTTCAATTAACGCTCCTGACTTCATCCTGTAACAAAAATACAATTAAAATACGCCATTAAGCATTATCATATACGTAAAATCTGGTAATGATTAGGGTCTAATATGCAATATTCGACCCTCATCACTGCATGATTGTCATACCAGGTGAACATGTTGCCATTAAAACCTACGTCCAACAGCACGACCTTGTCTATAGCTCCCCTGAATTCGTCGGAGCTAGCCTGATCTTGGCTTCTGCTATCCAACCTCTCAGAAGCGTCGAGAACGACAATAAAATTACTGCAGACAGCCCATGGGCCATTAGGGCCTGAGGTAAGGGATTCCATGGAATCCTAGAGATTTTTCCTACTAAATTTGGAACATTTGGCATAAACAAAGGATAGAAGGCAAGAAACCAACGGATTAAGCAGAGAAACATTTATGGAAACAATTTGGTTCGTCATACCAATAACCGATACAGAAAGGGCATCCTTATGAAAGATCCAAAATTTCCCCCCTTCGTCAGCATTGGAGATTGAAGAGTGAACCCAAGTTTTAAACCAATACCTATCATCTTCCTATTCGAGGTCAAAGGCTCAAGGATGGATACTATCGACGCGTTATGGCCTTGAATAAGCTTAATTGCAGTCTGAACTGTGGTCGCATTAACCATACCCTGGACATTCTAGATTAGGATGCTATTCATCAGAAATATTTCCTGAGAAAATAACCCTCTTCTTCAGCCTCTTGAGCCTAACTTTCCAAACATCTGCCTCTGAGTAAGGATCAGCCATATCCTCCTGTAACCAAACTTCCTGGCCCACTCTATCACCAGGGGAGACCCTGTTTGACCTACCAAAATGAGGTTAGAGGAAAGTGGGCATAAACAATTCTCTCCGAGGGAGCTCCCTGTCCCCATCAGAGAGAGATATCCCCCCCCCCCCCCAAGTCACTATGGGGAAGCTAATAAGGGGACAGATCTACCGAAAGATCTAACTACTTGTAGACAGATATACAGCCATCAATGAGGCCTTTAAGAGGCTGAAATGATTCTCCAATCCCCTATTGGAGGTAGGGGGTATGATCTGGGGAAATCCAAACATCATAGTCCTCCTCAACATCCCTAATCCTCAAAGGGCTAACGGGGGAGTGATCAACCGATCTTGAGGTGATCCGAATGTGACATTCTCCCTCAGCGGGGCTGGCCCGAGAAGGGGAGTAGCACAATTCAACATCTCTGAGAATGTAGTTGGGATCGGGATCACCAGAGATGGATAATATGGAATCCTGCCCCATAGATGGGAGTGCGCACCTGAGCTGGTGATAGGGGTTCTTCGATGCTGCCCTGGCCAGGAGCTTGGCCTAACATCTGCTCTAGAGTTTATGGAAGATCCCCCAAGGGGTGACTATTAGGCGCTTGTGACTCGATCATGTGGGAAGGGCCTCTTAGTGGAAGGGACCGGGAGTCAGCTGTAGCTTCCTCTGCTGAAGCTTTAATCAGACGCTAAGGGGGAGGGGATTGATGAGTTTCCAAAGAAACATCGAGATTAGCGAGAATCTGGATCTTCTCAACATTACCACAAATGGGTAGCAAATCTGGCTCCCCACCAATATTTGCGTTAACACAAACACATGCTAATCAGTGCTCAGTGCTAAGATTTAAAGAAACAGCAGGACGATCTAAAGCCTAGTTACCTTCAACATTACCGCAAGTAGGTTGAATACCTAGCTTTCTGCTGAGATTGGCATTGATGCAAACACCTGCTAAGCAGAGCTTGGTGTCAATTTTCCTTCCATAGAAACTGCTATTGACCCAATCCTTAGAGTTTTCTGTTCTCCGTACTTGCTTCTTGAAGTTAAAATTGCCTTGGCCGGTTTGAAAATTCCCTGCAGATTCCTCTATTTGAGCCCAGATTTTGAAAGAATCCCCTGCTACTATCAGCGTTTGAGGCGAGAGGAAGGACGACATTGCCAACAGGTTAACCTTAACCTTGACAAATTTCTAGAAAATCTCATACCTCGAGCAGGTGTCGATTTGAATTACATTCCCGAAGGCCAGGCCTAGGTCCTTAATCACATATTCAAACCAGGCATGTGTCATGATCCCATACAATCAGATCCAAGCTTCTTCACGACCATGGTATATCTCCGAAGACCATGGGAACACCTTTACCAGACGTAGATCCTCCCAAAGGAAGTGTCGGCCATAAAATCTATAAGTTCCGATTTAGATTTGAAAATAATCAGGAAGCAGAAGTCCGATAATCTTACGACATCAATGGTGGAGGCTTTAAATCTAGAGGCTCTAAAACCGTCAATCAGCTGAAGGACTGAGATCATTTTGTCACCAGTATCTCCCACTAGCCCTAATTCTAGATCCCAAAGTTTTCGAGCAACTGCTTCCGGATTTGCCTTTATACATTTGTTGCCATGTTTGGATCTACCTGTCTGGGTTTGTGGCTTCTCCCATCCTCTCTGGGAGAATAATAGGGGATCTCCGGTAGGAGCATTTTCAAGCTTTACCTCTACGGAAGGAAATTGGGTATTTTGGCTGGGGTCATGGGCAGACGACGGCCGAGTGTGGGATTTAAGTCTAGCCACCTTTATTGTAAGCTTCCTACCATCGACTTATGCCCATCTAACGTGCCCATAGCTGCCCTAGCATCATCTTCATACATAAATCGGACGAACGCATATCCCCTGGATTTGTTTGTCACAGGGAAATGGGGAAGAAAAACCTCTATAACCCTACTGTACCTCTGAAAATTTTTAAATAGATCTTCTATAGAGTAGTTGAAGGGGAGATTGCCAACAAAGAGATTCTTCCAGTTGCTGATTCTTGCCCTTTCCTCTTGCTCTAGGGGGGCGGCCACTCAACCGCCCTCTCATGAAACCCGAAACCTCTTGTTCTCTCTCTCTCTCTCTCTCTCTCTCTCTCTCTCTCTCTCTCCCTCCCTCCCTTTCCCTCTCGCCTAAAACGCATGCTTCTTAATCAATTGGACATACCTGTTTACAACCATTTTTAGCACATGAAGTGAACCAATGAAAGGCTGCCACATGTTGACACTATGGGACTAGTATTGGTAGATATCATACTCTCACCCGAGAGTATCTTTGTTTGATATCATTCTTAAGTGTTACGCATTCTCGTATTAATGCAAAAGCACTGACCTACACTTACCGTTAGGAGGACGAATAGAAGGATGCCACATGGCCACATTTATCATGCCAATTAATGAGGCGGCGTGCCCAACACATCTATAAGAGACCCATTAAGAGATCAAATCTTATCATGTATTTGGATGACACCCTCAATGAATCCATCTCCCACAACCTTTCAAAAATGATTGATCTTCTTAGAGATGTTCGGAGACTATATAACGTTCGAGAAGGTTCTGAATATTGGAAGATTAAACTGATATCCAAGCGAATCCAACTATGGATTTATCCCAAACTAAGAGAGACAAACACATCAGTTGGATTATCTGGTCCCAACCCATGGTTCGATCATAATAAAAAGTATAGGAGAAGTAAATATGGTCTTTGCTGATAACATATCAACATCAAGTGTCAAATACCTCCATCACTCTGAGGCATCACAGAGAATGGTTAATGTAGGAGGTGGTTCGATCTGGACCGTCCAACACCTTGATAGGAAGTGGAGGAGATGGGCCATTAGATGAATGATGATGGTTGATTTGAGGTCCAGGATCAGCCCTTGAGGTTCCCCAATCTTGGCCTAATTATCTTCATCAGAGGAATCTTGACGTTCTTAGGCCTAGTGATCAATTCTGATTAATGGGCCATAAACATTTCCTATCAAAGGGATCAACTATAGGAAGAAGATTTGAAAAGCCAACAGTTCTGGATCTAACCGGAGTCCTTCCTTTCTAATATACGCCAAATATACGAAGGATACAAGATCAACAAGGAAACCCAGCGAATATTTTATTGCCTTGACGAGTTAAAGGAGTACACGAAGAAGAGCTCAAGGCCCTATGCCAAACACATCTATCTACTTTATATTTACCTCTCCCTTTTATATTAGCATAACCTAGCCTAGTTCTAACTCTAGCATAGATCATTACTTCCTAGCAGCCTCCACTACAGTACCTTACGAGTATTCGCAACCTTAAGTTGTAAATTCATGATCAACTAAGTTCCGATTTAGCTAATCATACCCATACAATCACATCCTGCTGACAACCCTCCTGGATCGTCTGTTTCGATAGACGAATCAGGTATTTATCTTCCTTTTCATTTATTTCATTGGTTGTTTAATAATCCATTAATTGTAATGGGTCATACATTCAAATATCAATAAAATAGGCATTGTTTAGCCTTCATTTATTTATTTGTGAGAAATATTAAGTCGAAAGTACTAGTGAAAGAAAAAGTCTTTAAGTCGATAGACTTATGCTATTGTCACAAGATAAAAAGAATTCATTCAGAGTGGGCTAACCCCTAACCTTTTACAAATCGCCTGAACATTGAGTACAACCGGTGGTTGAGAGAATAATTGGATCATGTGTCTAGTCTATAATCTATCCATATCAACACGAGGGAACACGAGCAGTTCAATCAAACCTTGAGTCAAGTAGACTCTGACATGCTTGCACATCATACCCACACACGAAAACTGAATACATGCCCTCATTCACACTTATGGCCTTCTTTGATAGAATTGGTTGCAACAATACCTATGCTCCAACTCAAACAATCACACCCAATAGGTCTCCTTCATCCACAATTCGGGGCGACGAATTTTTACCTCATAGGCTGTCAAGGCAGTTGCTCATTGATCTGCCAACTAACTCTTCTGTAATTCAATCCAACCCACAACTTTAAGACATAAATAAAATATTATTGGTCATTCTACTTGAGTAATTAATGTTCATAGCATGATCACTAGATCGTGGCATGTGTAAGGACTAGTAGTATGTTTATCTGTCACCCAACCTATTATTAAGATCATACCATCCTGAATAAACTAAAATACAAATATGAGCTTAATTAATTCAAAACTTATGCAGCATTAAATAAGTTTTCAGCAATAGGCACTCAAATCCCACCATTTATTATGGTGTGATCCACTTGAGATTGTCCAAAAATGAGTTGGCTGAACTGATGGATAGCATGAATAAAACAAATATATCATAGTCAGCCTCACAGTTTTTACATATCCAAATCATAGAAACATAGACAACCTGGATGAGATACATACATCACAGTGGGCCCTATAGTCTTTACATGCTAAACGTGCCTAAATCGTACGAACATAGACCAAACAACCCGGAGCTTTACAAACAAGCTACCTGTTAACATCAAACATTGGGAATGAATCCAGAATTACAAGCCTGGCATATTTACCAATTATAATTACAATGAAAAGTAGAATTGTACATCGGTTACATTCATGTGGCCCAAATCATAGAAAGCTAGACATAAGGTTCCTCAGCTGATATACAGAGTGGATTTCACATTTACAAGATGGTGGGCCCCACAGAGCTTGGGTTTGCTGTTGGATGCCGATTGCTTGTGCCCTGTCACAGCAAGTTCGTGTGCTCGGAATATATATGGGCCCATAGAGATACCCGTGACAAATCCACTCGGTCCATAAGTTTCTCAAGATAAAAATTGGATAAAAGTCCAAAAATCAGATGGATACAAAACTCAAGTGGGCCACGCCAAATGAAATAGCTAGTATTTATCACCCAACGTGGGAAACTCGATGGGGCCCACACAATTTTTCTATCAGGATGGCATTTGTGCTTATATCTGAGTGGTAATTACCCTGTGAACTGTTTGGATGGCATACAAATTTCATGGTCGGGTCGGGTCCTGGTAGATTTCAATGGTGGATGTTCCTGTTCTTGCTGTTTCATGTAGTGTGGCACACCTGAGTTTTGGGTCTTCCTGATTTTTGAACTCGTATCCTATTTTGATATTGAGAAACTGACGGACGGAGTGGATTTGTCGTTGGCATCTCTGTGGGCACACATAGATTCCGACCATAGGAATATCCTGTGTGCATGAGTCACAGGCCATTCCTGTCCGTGTTGTAGAAGCTTCGGTCCTCGTGATTTGATAGGCTTGCCCTAGACGCGTATGATACTGGAGCTGTTGCATTACAAATCACGTATAAGTGAGATTCATGCCGCTCTCTTCGCCATCCGGATGTGTCAACGCCAAACATGTACAAAAAATAATTTAAAAGAATTCACCAATTGTTTGTACCAAAATCGGTAAGGATTGTCTAGCATAAAAGATATTTGAGATAGATACATAAAAGATATTTTAGTTACATAAAATATATCTAAAATATATTCGAGATACATACTCCTTGGATTCGGATATCAGTTCGTTTTTGGGGTATTTTTGGTATTTTAGTTCTTTGGAATAGATATGAACAGTTACTCTAGCCATGTTAGCCTTAAAGTGCATTTTCATAAATGAAATTATGGTCGATAAAGTGTAACCGCAACTTTTCCAGCTGGTTGTACACGGTGAAGTCACATGGACGGACAATTATTCTCTCGTTTTCCTCTTTGAAGCCCATATATATCAGAAGCAGATTCAAGAAGAGAATCCTCTTCGAACTCAACAAAAAACAACTATCAATCCAGCGTAAAGTTGTGTATTTTAGGTTTAGTTCTCCCCTACTCAATAATAGTAGACACTTAGCATATATTTAGATTTAGTTCATCCCTATGCATTCGTCGCACCGACTTAGGTCTTAGTCAGTAGTTGTAATTTTCTTCCATCTGCGCCTGCGTGTCAAATCTAAAGGAAGGCAGTAGCCTTGGAATTCATCCACCTACGCTCATACGTTGGGTCAACCGTAGTTATAATTCTCAGCATTGTCTCTTCTTCGCTCACCAGCACACTGCTCTTAAAAGTACCCAACTGTTCGCAGTCAAGCGAGCAATCCCTTTTATAGTGGTAACTTATTCACATCTTCTCACTATATTCATCACTTCCCCTTTCATTCTGAATATACAATAATTGCACCTTTGTTAAGTGTGAAATATTGCATATTTTTTTCTTATTGTGCATTGATTTTGATAAGAATGTGTGTATTAAATTGATCTAATTAATTATGTGTTGTTTGCTATGCGAGGTGATTTGGAGAGCAAAGATAAAAATGATGATTAAAGTAAAAATTTAATGCTCAAAGAATGACCAAGTGAAGAATTGGATCTATGGAGGACAATATCGAAGAATTCAAGTGTTAAAGTTTCAAGAAAACCAAGCGCTAAGGAGAGAGAAAAGTTTGAAAAATCAGACAGTCCAATAACAGAATTAACAGACCGTCCAAGATGTTTCGGAGGAGTCGTAGAGGTTCGTCAATGGCTGAGATTGCCCCAGCGTCAAAACAATAAGATTCATTCCGCCTCTCTTTTTGTGGCTGCAAAAACCCTAAAACGGGGTTGAAACGAAGGGCTAGGATGATTTGTAATAGAAAGGTGAGAAAAGCAGAGCCAGGCTATATCAGATCGCCAGGCTGGCAGCTCAACGGATGTGATTTCCATTTTAGGAACCAAGTCGCACACACATATCAATTGTGATACAATTAATCTGCATGCACACACACATGATCCACTATCTAAATCAAATGGACAGTTTGGATGATCCAAACTGATCATGATGGTGGGCCACCACAACCCCAAATGGACGATGTTCGTTTAAACAACGAACGATGGGAAAGGTAGGGAGGGATTTCCCTGTTGTGATCGGGCATTTGGTCAAAACCTGTTTGCCAAGTTTGGTGGACGGCAGGTGTACACCCTGATGTGTACACTCGATGTAAAGGTGGGGTCCACAGTGATATTATAATGAATCCATATCGTTCATCTGTTTTAACAACTTAAATTGGGACCTAGCTTGATTTTGAAGTAAGTTCATAGCTCAAGTGGCTCTATTTTATCATCTCTGAAATAACATTGATCAGACAAGCTTCCAACTTTGATCACCACTGATCCAAAGGGTCCCAAGCGCTCATAATGAAACATTCTAAGATCCACTCTGTCTATCTATGTTAACAGACCATGTTAGGATGTTAGTTCGAAGATAAGTCAGATTCACTTACTCAAGTGAATCGCATAACTTAAAATCTACAATTTAACTATCAATTCTCAGCAATTCAGGATCAGATTGTTTCAAATCTAATCGTCGATAGTTATAAAGGTTTCTAGTCCAATAGAGATATTTAGCAACTGCTTTTATAATTAAATAGTCATATATCTCAAATAGTTATGAATTTTAACAATTGAATTGTTTTAGAATAGATCATCAACGGTCCCAGATGTCTTGGAGACTATCCAAGTGAAAATCTAGCTATTGATTTTCTAATTAGATGGTCGACTAGCTCGATCAGTGGAGGAAGATTACTTCTGATGGGCCGAGTGTAAGGGAACGGCTCAAAAGCTAGGTATTTATGCTAACACCCGGAGTACTAAAAAGTATGGAGCGTTACGATCTACCCCCTTAAAGAGAATTTCATCCCCGAAATTCAACACTTCCATTACTACTGTGAATGCGAATATCTAATTTACGGTATTTCTAATCATTCACTACTTTTCCTTCGAAGCATATTTGAATGTATAAATGTTTACAACTAATTATCAAAACTGGGGTTGTTACAAGCTTTCCTATCTAATTGAGTGTTATCGAACCTTAATTCGGTGCGATCGAAGATTAGCCATTATAGATCCGTTTGAGTATTTTTCCTGCAAATCTAGCAACCGGATCATTACAAAAATATTGGATTTTGGCATTTTAAAAATCCTAATGCATCCCAAGCTCTACCAAACCTCCTAGGCTATCCCGATAAGATCTTGATCTCTTCTTAGTGATCATTCACTCTAATGAGCATTCCAATCTCATCTACAAGAAGATCATGATCTCAAGCCTTCTTTAGACGTTAGACACAATTTCTATTGAAAAATTTGATAACGTCTAAATATTACATATCTATCATCTCATTACATTAGTTTCGGATACATTTAAGTGCTAATTTGATCTAATAAGATATATTTTCTACATGCGGGGTGATTTTGAACCTAAAGATGAAATCATGCTTGAAATGATAGATTAAAGTTCAAAAGAAGACATAATGAAAAATTGAAGATTTCAAGGTCATAAAAAATAATGGAAGTGTCAAATGACTGAGAATCAAAGTACAAAATGAAGAAAATGGAAGATTTAAAGTGGAGTTGAAAATTAAAGAAAATACAGTACTAATTGATCCCACCGATGGGAATTCGATAACATCGAGTAGATTTTGATTGGAGTTCGATCCCTCGAGGACAAATCGAGAAATTAATAAAATTTTCAAGTTAGTTGCTAGACTTACTACTCAATGTCATTGAATGAGCTTCGATCCCATCGAGAAATTCATGATGTTAAAACTTAGTTGTTGGACAAACTTTCATTTTCTACTCAATCCCTCAAGGAGATCTTTGATGTCATCAAGTGGTGTTCGATGGAACATCGATACCATCGACGGTGCGATCAGTTGCGTAATTCAAAGTCGGTTTGCGAAATTTTCAAGTCAGAGCGAAAGATGGAATTCCTAATCTATTTAAAGGAGTCTTTAGGACGTTCTTAATCATCTTCTAAAATTTGGGGAGAGAAAAAACTAGGGTGGAGTGCCAACAATGTTCTTTCACTTCGCTTTCTTTTCGGATTTTATTAGATCTTTTACTTTTGTTCAAAAATATAAGCCATGGTAGTCTCATTTCTTAGCTAAGGCTAAGAGATGAAGCTTGTGGTTTAATTACAATATTTAATTTATTTAATTAAATAAACAATGGTTTGAATAATGATAGTAGATTGAAATTTATTTGGATTTTACTTTAAAGTTTTTCAATTTTTGATTTTTGGATTTGTTGTGAACTATGGTTACAACAAATACGTTGATTTAACAATTGCTCAGTTTGAATTTAAGATAAGTTGTTGATTTCTGAATTTGTTATGAACTCTGGTTATAATAAATGATTTGATTTAATAACTACGTAGCCTAAATTATATAATAAATCAATCTGTATAATTGATTGATCTATGGTCACCTTAGAGTGCTTTAGATGATCTTGATTCCCTGCAATTGATGTCTGAATGATTCATGAGTGAACCATTCAATCGAAAAACCTAGGAAAAACCATTCACTTTTTTCGATTATAGAATCATCGGATTTCCCCTTGTGATGCGCACCTAAGAAAAACTTTAAGCCCTTGAGAAAATCCATTCTAAAGCCCTTACAAGTCTTTATAACTCCCTCACCTTATAAAACCCTTGCCCTTAAAGAGAAAACACTCATATTAACCAAGCCCTAATCGAAATTGAACTTGAATACCTAATTTGGGTAAATCATCGGTCATACTAAATGGGACAAAGCAAAACCAACTCATACTCTTCGGTGGAACTGAAAATATGCAAATCTTCATATCATACAAACCGAAAAATCTCCGTTATTTTTTATCGCATCGAAAAAAACTCCGGTCGAACCGAGACCAAACTTCTCTACATAAGCATATTGGCAGAATCCAAAGCGAGACCAAACTTCTCTACATAAGCAGATTGGCAATCCAAAGCATATTGCATCACATATTCCACCCTCATGAATAAATGCATGATTCTGTCAAATCATCGTGAGTGCAATCCAAAACATTTTGGATTGCCAAAACTGATGTCGATATCATGATTTTCAAACCATTCAAATGATGCATGTATCTTGCTACTAGTGAAATCTCGTGTATGTAATACTTTGAAAACAGTAGAGATAAAGAAGGAAAAACATGAGTAAACAAAATAGTTTCATTCTTAACCTAGCCATTACCTATGTATGGTCCAGATCACTCATTTGCCGTGTCCTTAATTTTGTGTGCGTACATATACACGGTTGAGTTTAAACAGATTTTTGTACGCTATTATTTGTTATATTTGAGTGTACTTGCAATTTCAAGAGTTGATTTGGGCAATACTCTGGGCTTCAATGCATGTCCAACCTTGTACCCTTTGTAGGCCCAACGTATGTTTAACCTTTCACGTATTTATAAAAATCGAACAGCCAGATTTCTGTCCAATCTTGATCACCGTACCAGGGTTTGATTTACTATTTTTTGAATCAAATAGAATGAATCAACTCATCTGTAGCATTTGGACGGTCACAAATTGTCCATTTTTTGTGATCGACTTGACCTTTAAATGTCTCCATTTTCTTGGTACAATTATAGGTCTAGATTTTGGACGTATTTGAAAGGCATCCAACGGTCCATATTTAGGTAGATTTGTGGACCATTTAATAATTCAAATTTGGGCAGTTTTTTAGGGCGCCATCAAACAATATATAATTGAGAAGATTCGTTGACCTTTTAACGGGCTAGATGTAGACAAGTTTATGGGCCGATTAATGGTCCATAAATGGACAGATTTGTGGACAGATTGTCAATTATGATCTATGGACCATCCGACTGTCCATCTTTGGACAGATTGATGGACCATCAGACGGTCTAGTTTTGGACAGATTTGAGGACTGTCCAAGGGTCCAAAGTTGGCCAGATTTGGGCATGCTAGTGTATAAAATTAATGGACTGATTTAAGAATATTTAAATGCATAAATAGATGACAGAATTAAACAATTTAAAATATATAATCAATGGGAAGAATTTTGGCCATAAACGATGTCTGATTAATGGCTCAGATTTCTCATTAATTACATCGTCCAATTAATGAACAGATACCCAAATGCGCAAACAGAGTGTCGGATTCAGCTTTATCGGGGCTAGGGATGGTCAGCGGCAGTCTGTATAAGAGGCCAGTCCAAGTGTCAGGTGGTCGAATCCTAAGAGGGGCTGGATCAAGATTAATGTTGAGGGTCAGCCCAATGAAATCCTGGTCCGGCGTGGCTAGAAATTGTTAAGGTGCATTCCTTTTTGCTTTCTCTTCAGGGTATGGATTCGGTTTGAATTCCTGAGTTGAGATTAGGGCTGTCTGGGAAGGCCTGTGCCTTTGCATGAAACGTCGCTTGCTAAGGTGGAGGTGGAAAGTGATTCAAACGCGGTGGTTGAATTAATCAATGGGAAATCCTCTCCTTAACATGTGCTACTGGTGGGTAAGCATAAAACACCTCATGAGCTAGCTAGAGGTATCCATCGTGCACTGTCCAAGGGAAGCGAATGGAGTGGCCCATGACTTGGCTTGCGGGGGTAGTAACGGCCAAGCACATACTCTAGTTCGGTCCACGGCGATCCTCCCTCAAATGACTAGAGGGCTATTATTTCTCGATAGAGTGGGGCTGGGAAATCTCGGGGTGGTTTGATTGCTTCGTTTCCGTCTCGTCTAGTTCTTTCTGCATTTTTCTGTGTATTTCTCACGATAGGCGGGCCTTTCCCCTTTTTATTGTGGGGCCCACCCGAAATCCCCTCCTGTGAAGCTTTCTTTTGTGAAATGAAAGATAAGTCTTTGAAAAAATAAAATTAATGAACAGATTTTAAATGATCCAAACACAAAATAGTGGACAGTTTTGCATGATTTGAAACTTAAAACAGTGGACAGATTGCATGATTTGTGCAAGTCAAAACTGGACGGATTACAGACATTTTTTAACATCTGATTAGTGGATAGATTTTGGCCAAATTGGACGCCTGATCCATGGACAGATTAGTCAGCTTCAGACATCAGATCAACGGTCCAGATTGGTCAGATTTCAACGCCCAATCAGGGGTCCATATTGATCCCAATACCCAATTAGTGGTCCAGGTTGGACAGATTTTAAAGCCCAAATAATGGTCCAGATTGGACAGATTTTAACGCCCGATCAGTGGTCCAGATTGAACTGATTCCAACTCCCAATTAGTGGTCTAGATTGGACTGATTCCAATACCCAATCATAGGTCTAAATGAGACAGACTTGATCAACCATTGCTATACATTTTACAGATATACAGATTGTGAAATCTGTCCATGTTCTTTGAGTTTATAATCTGTAAGCAAAAATTACATTTTATTTATATTTTAAATATCACACATTAGTGGAAAAATCCGACAAAACCCTATCCACATGTTTAAGTCAAATGTCCTTGTTTTTAAATTCAGAGAGAGAGAGAGAGAGAGAGAGAGAGAGAGAGAGAGAGAGAGAGAGAGAGAGAGAGAGAGAGAGAGAGAGAGAGACCCAGTTCTACAGGGATGCAGCTCAATGCCATGGAAACGAGCTATCTTACTACAGCTTTAACAATCATCATCTTCTTCTTCTTCTTCTTCCTCTACCAACATTGGAAGAAGAAGAAGAGCGACAACGGAAGGAAAGAAGCACCCGAACCTGGCCACGGTTGGCCGATAATCGGCCACTTGGCACTTCTTGCCGGAGAGATCCCCACCCATCAAGTTCTAGGTGCCCTAGCTGATCAGTACGGTCCCGCCATCACCCTCCGACTCGGCCGACGCCGGACACTCTTAGTCAGCAGTTGGGAGCTCGCCAAAGAATGCTTCACCACCAACGATCGCTCCTTCGCAGGCCGTCCAAAGGTGCTTGCTGGCAAATACATAGGCTTCAACCATGCAACTTTCGCACTTGCACCATACAGCTCATATTGGCGTGAGACCCGCAAGATCGCGGTCCTTGAGCTCTTGTCCACACGCCGGCTCGAGTCGCTCCAAGATGTGTGGCCCACCGAGGTGGATATGTTCATTAGGGAGCTGTATGATCTATGGGCCAGTAATGTAAATGGCTCAACGGTGACGGTCGAGATGAAGGAGAGGTTATGGGGATTGTCTTTTAACGTAATTACACGAATGGTGTCTGGTAAACGGTATTTCGGCAGTGGGGGAGACGATGAAGAAGCCAGACAATTCCGGCGTGTCGCGAGCCAGGTCGTGTATCTTTTAGGTGTGCCTGATATTGGAGATGCGCTACCGTTTCTTAGGTGGTTTGACTTTCAAGGTTACGAAAAGGCATTGAAGAAGATCGCCTATGAAATGGATTCGATCACGGAGAGATGGATGAACGAGCATCGTCGCAAGATGGGTCCTAGCGAAAACAACGATCGAGATCAAGATTTCTTCGATGTGCTGCTGTCTTTAGGGGAGGAAGGCAAGCTTCCGGATCATCACCCGACGGACACTTTCATCAAGTCACTCACATTTGTCAGCTCTCTCTCTCTCTCTCACTCCCACACACCCACACACATTACATCCAGTCCGTGAAAAAGGTGGACCACAACATAATTATAAGTTGATACAAAAATGAGGCTGACCCACTTATTGCATGGGCCACACCAGCACAATGAGACATAACACCGATTGTCCATTGATTTTACGACTATGTACAGCAGCAGATCTGCCTGATTTTGCGGAAGCGGATTGGCTGGTGTACCACGCACCACTGTTAGGTGTGTTGACGTCACCAAGTTCTGTGGGTCCCATCATGAGGTACGAGTTATATCCAAACCGTCCGTCCACTTTTTGAGCTTGTAGTAAGGCTCGAGCCAAAAAATAAGACAGATACAAAAATCAAGTGGACGACACTGTAAAAGAGGATTGAACGCTTGCCAATGAAACCCTTTCGGGGTCACAGAAATTTTGATGAGATTTGTTTTTTCTCTTCATCCGGTCTGTGTGACCTTATGAACAGATTAGATGGAAAGTAAAGGTTACGGTGGGCCTTAAGAATGTTTTAACGGTGACAATCATTGCCCCACTTCTATTTGTGGTGTGGTCTAACTGAACTTGGAAATTACTCATTTTTTTGTATCAAGATCTAAAATGATCTAGCCAAATGGATGAACGGTGTAGATATGATAAATACATCATTGTGGGTCCCATGTAAATTTGATCTCCTTTGAACCGTTTATACAACTCGGAGCTCGAGGATCGTCAGCGCTCGTCCTCGCACGACTCGTACCACACCAGCTATGTTGATGGTGTGTGGTACACCAGCCAATCCGCTTCCTGATTTTGCACCAGGCGATTATTATGATGTAGACCAAATATTTTCACGTGTTGGATATCTGCATACATGACACGATTGTCAGAAAAGAAAGGATTATATGTGAAAGTTCACATGCAACGGCTGTACATGGATCACGCCCACTCACTGCGAGGCACGGGCTTTTGTAAAATGAGTTTTCTGCGACACCTTTTCCAAGGAGTTTGGCAGATCAATAACTCGAGTGGCCCACGTGACAAGAAACCATGGAGATTGAATTCCCACGGTTGAAACCTTTTGATGGCCGTAGAAAGTTTTGGACCGTGGGGATTGAATTCCCACCATTGAAACCTTTTTAGGGCCACAGAAGTTTGGACAAGGATCTATTTGTATTTTGACTTCATCTGGGTGAAAATCACCTTATGAACTGATTGGATGCATGTAAACATTAAGGTGAGGTCCTTCCCTTCTGTTCCCTATGGCGTGGCCCAATTGAATTTTAGATCTGATTCATTTTTGGGCTCACAGCCTAACATGAAATGTCATAACTATTGGACGGTGGGGATGTCATATGGACATCACAGTGGATTCCAGGGGCTCCTGAAACAGGTTTACAGAAACTCGCATTCGAAAAGATTTGACGGTCCTACCCATCTAATCTATGACCTTTTCAACGGCTAAAAGTCTACGGTCATCAACACTATAAAAATATAAGGGAAATATAAATATGGGAGGGAATCTTGCACCACGATCCACGGGCCATGTGACTTAAAAGCTCGAGCCTGATATTCTAGTCTTATTTGAGGTGAATTGTACGATCCACGGGCCGAGGATTTGCATGTTGTATTTGGGTGTTGACTTCTGTCAATTAATATCCGTTGTTCAGTGATCGTAACCATTGGGGTGATGGGTCCCACTATGGATTCGTACTGCCTGAAATATCTCCCGGACAGGATGATGCTAGTCTCTCATACGGCTGAAATGAGAAGTACGGGAACAGTCCACATAGAACATAGGTGCAAATCAGTGGCTAGGATCTCTCAATTGGGCACTAGTATGTATTACTGGTCTGGGGGATCACTTGTCAGATAAAACCCGAGCCATGTTCAAATCACATACTAGTCGTGGATCCTCTCTGTTTACCCTCCCATTGTGCGGATTAATTAGGTGAGAAGGGGCAACAGCTCTGTGGGTGAAACCCTGACCATGGGCTCACCTCGATGTATGTGTTGTGCATCCACGCCATCCATCAATTTTACTAGCTCATTTTAGGAAATATTTTAAAAAACGAGGCAGATCCAAAATATCAGGTGGACCACACCACAGGAAAACAGTAATGATTGAACGCCCACCGTTAAAAACTTTCTAGGTCCATGTAATGTTTATTTTCCATCTGTTGATAAGGTCACACCCGGATGAAGAGAAAACACAAACGGCAGCTTATCCAAAACTTTTATGGCTCCCAAGGAGTTTTTAATGATGGGAATTCAATCCCTGCCTGCTGTGTGGTCCAGCTGAGTTTTGGATCTGCCTTATTTTGGGGCCACGCCCAATAATCCAAGCTGTAAGGGAAGTATTTATAATTGTCTGGCACCACAAAGAGTTTGTAAGGTATATATGTCTGTGAATTGAATCATGATACGCACCTTGATCCTTGTATTCCATTCTTACACACAAGTAGAGGTGGGCATTGAGTCGAGTTGAACTGAGTTAGGTTCAACTCAACTCAATCCAGTATTGTGAAAACCCTGACCCGAACTCGATCCGACACAGGACCAAGTCCAGCGAGCCTGATCCGAACCGAATCTTGGCTGGAATGATCCGAACCGAGTCAGATCGAGTTGGCAACGATTTATATCGCGTCAAATGCTCAAGTAGATCAAGTCAAAAACTGTTGAAATTTTTCTGGACCCGGATGAACCACAGCAGGCTATTCGATTTTTATTTTAAAAGCAAAAAAAAACTGTATATGCATGTCGCTATGCGGACGCATGGCCGAACCGAGGTTGTTGCCTATACAAAAGAGCGGCCGGAACGGGGCTTCTGCCTATGCGGACGGGTGAAGGAGGGAGAGAGAGAGAGAGAGAGAGAGAGAGAGAGAGAGAGAGAGGAGCCGGATGGACGGGTGCCAGAGAATGTCACTCCGAGATCGGATTAGGTGTGACAACTAGCTGCTAGGGTTAGGGATGGGTAGTTTTAGATTATTTTTTTTCTTTTAAATATATAGTACCTGATTACTGGTCCGAGTTGGGTTTTAGATCGGATCGAGTCCAACCGGATTGGATTTTGAGTCGGGTCCGGTCGAGTTATTGTGTGACTCGAAGTCGACTTGGTCAAGATTCAGATCCACATGGGTCTACTCGATCCGATCCGAAAACGGCATTCGGTTCGGATCGAGTGAGATCCAACCGAGTTGGTCGAGTCGGGTACTGTCCAGCTCTACACACAAGGGTTGGGTTGGGGCAAGAGAGTAATTGGTCACGGGTAAAGTTCAGGCCAGAATTCAAATGTGTTGGGTTGGGTTGAGTTGGGTTGGGGTTGACCGTGACCCAGCGGATCCCAACCCATTGCCACTCTTAATTGAAGGGAGCTCTCCTTTCTATACTTATCAAGCTAAGCTCCTTTATTTATACGTGGGAGGTATTTCTACCGTCTAGAACCATGTTTATAGCCTCTTTGGGTGGCTAGAACCACATGGAAGAGTTGGATCCACGCCTGAATCCGGACCAAGCCCAACATCGTTAGTCCCCCATTGATCAAATCACGATTTCTAATGAATAAACACATGCATACACATACAAACTGACATGCATGCATACTGACCATTCTTTCTGTATGTTCCAGACCATGATAACCGCAGGATCAGACACAACATCCATCGAGTTGGTGTGGGCCCTCTCTTTACTAATGAACCATCGCGATGCATTGAAGCGTGCCCAAGATGAATTGGACATGCATATAGGGCGGGAGAGACTGGTCCAAAGATCTGATATTGAAAAGCTGACTTACCTCCAAGCGATCATCAAAGAGACATTGCGACTATATCCTGCTGGCCCACTCCTAATACCCCACGAGGCAATCGAAGCTTGCCAAGTTGGCGGCTTCCACGTCAGGGCTGGCACGCGGCTCCTGGTGAACGTGTGGAAGATACATCGAGACCCACGTGTATGGTCTGATCCTCTGGAATTTCGTCCAGAAAGGTTCCTGGGAAGCCACGTGGATGTGGATGTCTGGGGCCAGAACTTTGAGCTCATCCCATTCGGGTCTGGCCGAAGATCTTGTGTGGGAATCTCGTTGGCCCTTCAGGTAATGCAACTTGCGCTGGCCCGTTTGTTGCACGGCTTTGATTGGGCCACACCAATGGATGGTCCAGTGGACATGACCGAGGGCTTTGCCTTCAGCCTTCCTAAGAAAGACCCACTCCTACTTCTCATTAAGCCCAGGCTCCCTCTTAAACTATATGAGTAAATTGGTGGAAGTTGTATTACCATACATCTCAGTGTTTCTATAATATTTTCATGTGTGTATTAATGCATTGTAATGTCTGGTAGACTTAATTATGGAATGTAAGATCGATTTATGTATCAATAAATTTCAAAAGCTACTAATTGGGTTTTTGGGACTTTTAATCACGGGATTTTGATCGCCCCACTTAGTTATGCTTTTAAGAACTTTCAACCTAAGGGACTTAATCACCCCACCTATTTAATTTAGTGGCTTTCAATCTAAGGGATACATTCAACCTACTCTTCTCTTTTTACTTTTTCTTTTTTTTTCTTTTTTTTTTTTTTTAGGTTCTAATCACAATACCAATGATGCATGATGCGAATGCATGATTTGAGAGAGAATATAAATATCTCACGAATAAGATTGCATGATTTGAAACAATATAAACATCACATGATCGATCTTCTCATTTAGTGTATAGTACTATATGTAATGCACAAATCTTTCACAATTTTAAAATATTCAAATCATCACAATCCAATTCTTTGAATTCTAAAACAGTAATAAATATGTAATGCAATAGTTCAAATATAAAAATTTATGCCTAAAACCCTTGTAATCTTTAGAAAGTGCATAATAGTAATTAAATATATATATATATATATATATATATATATATATATATATATATATATATATATATATATATATATATATATTCACACACACACATACATATATATAAAAAAAAGGGTAATATAATGTCGGCCTCATGGGTACTTTCCAAGAGGTCGAGCTATGTGGCCCCAGGGTGATGTAAGTAGGAAATCAACATCGAGCATTTGATAGGTTCCCTTTAGGTAATTGGATATCCCAAAAATCAACATTATATGGAATTTAGATGGGTCATACCATCTAAAAGTATATGTGTGTGTGTGTGTGCGCGCGTGCGCATGTGTGTGTATCCATACACATGTCTATATATATATATATATAGGGAAATGGTAATATAAGGCCGACATCATGGGATTCCAAGAGGTCGAGTTGTGTAGCCCCACAATGATGTATGTAGGAAATCAACACCGTGCATTTGATGGGTCCCCTTTAGGTTATGGGATATCTCAAAAATCTGTGGTATATGGAACTCAGATGGGCCATACCATCTAAAACCATGCGAAGACATGCCTAAAAGATATAAAAGTACTTGGTGGGACCCACCTGAGTTTTGGATGCAGCTGAAACTTGGTCTAACCTCTCATCCAAGTGGTACACACACAATGGATGGTCTAGATTTGTGAATCACATCTCCGTGGGCCCAATAAATGATTATGAACGTTTTAATGGGAGAGTAACTCCTCTCAACTGTTTTATGTGGTGTGGCCCACCCAAGTCATGTATTGACTTGATTTTTAAGCCTGTATCCCACCATGGAATAATGCATCTGACTAATAGAGTTGATGTTCGACACACATCATCGGTGGGGCATATATATATATATATATATATATATATATATATATATATATATATATATATATATATATATATATATATATATTCTTATTTCAATGGAGCTTGTTATGAACAATAATAACTAGAATTGAATTTGTGGTCCAGATCTTGGTCATCGCAGGGACCGAAACGACATCAATCGAGCTGACGTGGGCACTCTCTTTGCTAGTGAACAACCGCCATGTGTTGAAGAAAGCCCAAGCTGAGTTGGACAAGCAAGTGGGCCACAAGAGGGTGGTTCGTCCATCAGACATCAGAAAATTACCTTACCTGAAAGCCAATGTCAAAGAAACACTGCGCTTGTACCCGGTGGGCCCACTTCTAGTGCCCCACGAGGCGACCGAAGATTGTACAGTGGGAGGGTTCCACGTCCGACCTGGGACCCACCTCCTGGTGAACGTGTGGAAGATACATAGGGACCCACGTGTGTGGTCAGATCCTCTGGAGTTCCATCCAGAGAGGTTCCTAGAACGACACATGGAAGTGGATGTGTGGGGCCACGATTTCCAGCTCATCCCTTTCGGTTCCGGGCGAAGGTCGTGTGTTGGAAGCATCTTGGCCGTACAAGTAATGGAACTTGCTTTGGCACGCTTGTTGCATGGCTTTGATTGGTCCACACCTTTTGATGGCCCAGTGGAAGTGAGTGAGGGTTTCGCCTTCAGTCTCCTTAAACTAAAACCTCTACAACTTCTCATCTCCCCTTAGACTCCCTCCTACACTGTATGAGTAAGTTGCAAACAGCTATATTTCCTTCAGGCTTGTTTGGATCTGTGGTAAGAACATTATTTCTTGGAAATCCTCGTTTTCAAGAAATTGTGGGAAAAACATTATATTTAAGTTTTTTAAATATTTATTAATTAGATGGTCACGGTTCTAGGTTCGGTTGCAAGTTCGGTTCCCCATCCAGTTCACGGTCCAGTTTCAAGTTCGGTTCTACGGTTCAGTTCAGTCCTACAAAACCCTAAACTAAGAACCAAACTTAACTAATCAATTCTTTAATTTTCAGAATCAGAACCGAAACCGGTGCACCTCATAACAAAACCAAACGGGACTGTTTGGTCGATTCCAAGTCTGGTTTACCAATTCTATCGGTTCCATGTGCACCCCCAGTAGTACCCCTATTGTCCAGAGCTTGACATGGAAAGGGGCTTTAAGGGGCCACCATGATGTATGGGTTTTTATCCATTTTCACATATCATTTTAGGTCATAAGACCAAAAATTAGGCAGATCCAAGACTATAGTAGACCTCACCATGGGAAGCAGTAGTTGTAATATTGATAAGCTCCATTGAAATATTCTTAGGGCCAACCGTGATGTTTATTTGTCATCCAAGCTGTTTATAAGGTCACATGGACCTGGATGAAGGGAAAGCAAAACACATAAAATCTTGATCAAAAACTTTTGTAGCTCCCAAAATGTTTTTATTGGTTGGCGTTTAATCCCATTAGTGTCAACTGCTAGAGACATGGATCTTATACCTTAAATGATATAAATGGATGGACAATGCGGATGAAAGTCATACATCACAGCGGCCCCTCAATGCTCCTACTTGTGCCGAGCTTAGGACAGGCGGGGTAGTACCTAATCCGCATCCATGTCTATGTAAAGCAGATTGTGTGGTGTGCCACACACCACCAACCTCAGTGGTGTGTTGACATCACCAAGTTCTAAGGGACCCACCATGATTTATGTGTTATATCCACACCATCCACCCATTTTGTAAGATCATTTTAGGGCATGGACCCAAAAATGAGTCATATCCAATGCTCAAGTGGACCACACCACAGAGTAGTGGGGATAATACTGTCCACCGTTGAAACCTTCCTAAGCCCACCAAGATATTTACTGTCATCCAGCCTGCTCATAAGGTCACACGGACATGGATGAAAGGAAAATACAAATATTAGCTTGATTTAAAACATTTTACCCTCAAAAGTTTTTAATGATAAGCGTTCAACCCTCACTTTGGTGTGCTCGACATGAGTTTTGGATATGCCTCATTTTTAGGCTCGTGAGATAAAATGATCTCGCAAAATGATTGGACATTGTGCATATAACACATACATATGGTGGGCCCATAGTACTTGTTGATGTCAACACACCACGAGGTTAGTGGTGTGTGGCACACCACATAATCGGCTTCCACATCTATGTTACTTTGTTTGGGCATTAATCATGTGGGCCCATCTTAAAAGGTATTGGAATTTATATAAATACATGTAAGGTTTTGTGGGAGTTCCAAAAATAGCACCAATTTTTAAATCATTATTTTTTACACCTAAAACACCTTTTACAAATTGAGGAGTACCTTCATTTATTAGAATTTTCCAACTAACTCTTCTTCTACAACTGCACTTGAATGATCTTTCTAGCTTTTTTGATTACTCTCCAACAATCTTTCATGCATTCCAACGACTTTATGCATAAAAAACTCGCAACTCATAAAATGAATCATTCTTCTTCATACTACTCCTGTTGAAATGAGCTTCGCTTAGAAAGAAAATGAGATGAAATGGATAAAAGGAAACAAAAAAGATATTAAAAACTCTACTTTTAAAATAAGGGTTATTCTTCTTTATGCAAATATTATCGTCAGATGAGTCTGCTCGGAAAGAAATTGATATAAGGAGGAGAGATCAAAAACTCCATTTTTAAAATAATGGATTCTTATTCTTTCTTCAAAAGATTAAGTATATATTGGGCTTTTGTCAAGAGCTGACTTTGGGGGTCACTTTTAAAATGTTAAACAATATTTAAATGAGATTATTCCAATTTCATTTGAAAGTTTATCAAAATATCTTTTCAATGACCCCAAGATCCCTTCGATCTAATCTGTAACGAAAGAGTTATAACTATTTTTGTAGGATTGCACGCTCTTTGACACAAGAGCAGACGCGAGCAAAACTTTGGATCTACTTTTGAAAAGGCAAGCAGTGTTCAAATGAGATTATTCAAAAGTTTAAAAAAATTTATTTCCAACAAGTACAAGATCGTGTCGATCTGACCTATAACGATGGAGTTCTAATTGTTTTCGTGGGACTCAATGATACTAAAAATGAGAACGAACGAGACTAAATGTCATCATGGACTTTGGGACCACTTTAAAATGGTCAAGCAGTGTCCAAATGAGATGATTTAAAATTCATTAAAAAGCTCATTGAATTATGTTCCCAATGAGAACATGAGATGATTTAAAATTCATTAAAAAGCTCATTGAATTATCTTCCCAATGAGCACAAGATCTCTTCGATACGACCTATAATGAGGGTGTTAATGACCGTTTTTTGTGAGATTGTACAATGTTGAAAATAAGAGTAAATATGATTAAACATTATCACAGACTTTGGGCCCACTTTTGAACTGTCAAACAGTATCCAAATGAGATGATTTAAAAGTCATTTGAAAGTTCATTAAATTATCTTTTAAACAAATCCAAGATCACCGGATCAGACCTATAATAAAGGAGTTATTACCGTTTTCTTGGTCTCGCCCGATGCTAGAAACGAGAACAAACACAATCAAACGTCATTGTAAACTTTTGCCCAACTTTTAATAATCAGGTGTCCAAATGAGATGATTCTAAAGTCATTAGAATTTTATCGAATTATCTTTCTAAAAAGCATAAGATCATTCTAATCGAATATCTAATAGAGTTCTGACCACTTTTGTAAGATCATGTTACGCTAAAAATAAGAGTGAACGTGACCGAACATCATCATGAATTTTGGACCTACTTTTGAATGATCAAATGGTGTTTAAATGAGATGATTCTGAAGCTATTTAATAGTCCATCAAATTATCTTTCCTACGAGTATAAGATTATCCTAATCTGACCTATAACCAGGGAGTTATGATCCTTTTTGTAAGATCACATGATGCTAGAACGAGATCGAACACAATTGAATACTATCATGAAATTTGGACTCATTTTTTAATGGTCGAATAGTTTCTAAATAAGATGATTCTTAAAAAAAATGAAAATTCATCAAATTATCTTTCCAACGAACACAAGATCATTCGGATTCGATCTATAATGAGGGACTCATTTTTTAACAGTCGAATAATTTCTAAATGAGATTATTCCAAAAACATTTGAAAATTCATCAAATTATCTTTCCAACGAGTACAATATCATTCAGTTTCGACCTATAATAAGAGAGTTATGACTGTTTTCCCATGATTGCATGGTACTTTAAACAAGAGCGAACATGATCGAAAACCATCGTCGACTTTTGGATCACTTTTGAACAGTCCAACAATCTCCAAATGAGATTATTCTAAAGTTATTTGAAAGTTAACTGAATTATCTTCCCAATGCGTACAAGATCATTTTGATTCGACCTATAATGAGAAAGTTATAATCATTTTCATAGAATCATGTGAAGATAAAAATGAATGGAAATGTGACCAAACACCATTTTAGACTTTGAGCCCACTTTTGAACAACCAAATAGTGTTCAAATGAGATAATTCTTAAGTCGTTTGAAAGTTAATCGAATTATCTTTGCAATGAGTATAAGATTACTCCAATCCAACCTCTAACAAGCGAGTTATGATTATTTTTGTGAGATCGTCTGATGTTGGAAATGATAGTAAACACAACTGAATGTCATTACATACTTTAGGCACTATTTTTAATAGTCAAACGGTGTACAAATGTGATAAATCCTAAGCCATTTGAAAGTTCATATAATTTCTTTTCAAAGACCGTAAGATCACCCCAATCTAACCTATAACAAGGTAGTTATGACTATTTTGCGAGATCCCGCGATGTTAGAAAGTATATAGCGAACGCGACCGAACATTATTATAGACTTTGGGCCCACCTTTGAATTGTCAAACGTTATTCAAATGAGATGATTCTAAGGTCACTTGAAAGTTCATCGAATTATCTTTCAAATGAGTATAAGATCACCTTGATCCGACTTATAACAATAGAGTTATGACTATTTTTGTGGCATCGCGCAAAGCTGAAAACAATAGCGAACACAAATTTGAACGGAAAGTACTCACATTTCCTATTAGTTCCAGAATGGTCATAAATCTCTTGTTTCATATCGTAATTATCTTATATATATTAAAAAGATAATTTGATGAGATTTCAAATGGCTTTAAAATCATTTCCTTTAACACTGATTGAGTGTTCAAAGTTGAGCCCAAAGTCTAATAATAGTGTTTGCTCATGTTCCCTCTCTTTTCCAACATTGCACCACCCTAAGAAAACAGTCAAAATCCTCTCATTATAGGTCAGATGGGGATAACCTTATGATCATTGGAAAAATAATTTGTTGAACTTTTAAATAACTTTAGAATCATCTCATTTGTATATTATTTGAATATTCAAAAGTGGGCCAAAATTCCAAGATGGGGTTTGCTCACGTTCGCTTTCATTTCCAGCATCGCGCAATCCCATAATGACGGTCATATCTCCCTCG
Organism: Magnolia sinica; assembly: GCF_029962835.1. Lineage (NCBI taxonomy): Eukaryota > Viridiplantae > Streptophyta > Magnoliopsida > Magnoliales > Magnoliaceae > Magnolia > Magnolia sinica. The sequence goes on along the minus strand of NC_080573.1, from coordinate 5,741,259 downwards.
TTACAAGTCGAATCAAAATAATCATGTACTCATTAGAAAGATAATTCAATAAATTTTCAAATGAATTTGGAATCATCTCATTTGGACATTATTTGACTTTCTAAAAGTGGGCCCAAAGTCTACGATGGCATTAAGTCGTGTTCACTTTCGTTTCCAACATCACGTGATTCCACGAAAATTGCCATTACTCCCTCGTTACAAGTCGGATCAAGGTCATCTTATGCTTATTGAAAATATATTTTGATAAAATTTTAAATAGATTTAGAATCATCTCATTTTAAATATATTTAAAAGTTAGCCCAAAATCATGATGGCGTTTGGTCATTTTAACTCATGTTTCCAACATCGTACTATCCCATGAAAACGATCTAACTCCCTTGTAATAGGTCAAATCAGGTGATCTTGTACTCGTTTGAAAGATAATTCGAAGAACTTTTCAATGACTTTGGAACCATCTCATTTAAACACAGTTGACCATTCAAAAGTGAGCCCAAAGTCCACGATAGTATTTGGTCACATTCGTTCTCATTTCCAGCATCACATGATCCCATGAAAACGATCAAAACTCCCTTGTTACTATTGTTGTGATCTTATGATTTTTGAAAAGATAATTCGATTAACTTCCAAATAGTTTTAAAACCATCTCATCTGGACTTGTTTGGCTAGTCAAAAGTTGGTCCCAAGTCCATGATGGTGTTCCATCGTGTTCACTCTTGTTTTCAGCACTAGCATGCCTTTGTGCTAGTTGCAAACATAATTCGATAAAGTTTAAAATGATTCTAGAATCATCTCATCTTGACATCATTTGACTTTTCAATAGTAGGCCCAAATTACAGCTCTTGAACTCATCTTCTAAAAGTTGAGTCTTTTGTATCTCCTCTCAATACATTAGTTTACTCACAAACAAACACAACTAAGTGAAATCTTTGTTAAAAGAATAACCCATTTTTTAAAAGTAAAATTTTGATATATATTTTCTTTCCTTTTATCTATTTCAAAGGAAAAAAAAAAAAAACCATTTTTAGAGGTGGGAGTTTCAACTAAAGAGAGTAGTCAAAATGTTCGAAGGAATGTCATAAAGTAGTTTTTTTGAGGTGGGAGTTTCCGCGGGGAAGGATAGTCGGAAGTTGTCCTAAAGAATGTCATGGAGTAGTTTTTTTGGGGTGGGAGTTTCTGCGGGCAAGGATATCCGGAAGCTCAAAAGATTACTAGAGAATAGATGAAAAGCACGAGATACCGCAAAAGTGCAATGGTAAAAGAAGTATCCCAACCTTCCATCAAATGGTCACCTCCCTCCCTCCCCGTAACCACCTTCAAAACCCAAGACCCAAATCTCTCTATGTCAGGCTAGACAAAGGCTGTCTATTTTGACCCATAAAACTCTTGGACTTGGGTTGGACAATACGAAAGAGCTAAGCCCAGCCCGAACTGGGCCCATTGACACCCCTAACCGCATCCTACCAGGATGATTGGACGACCAAAACCAAAAAAACTAGCCATTCCAACACCCAAATGGGCCACAGTACAAATTATTTTAGAGACTTTAGGAATGATTTCTAATGATGTGGCCCCAGCCAGGCAATGGCCAGGCCTGCGGCTGGTCCACTGCCAGATTTTGAACTGGTCCGGCCAGGCCTACTGAAAATATTGATCTTGCACGGCCCAGCCAGCCCAATGTGGCCCACCTGAATTTCCTGAGCTTTAGGAGACTAGTAGATTATGATTGGCTGCACATGGACGGCCAGATTCGATGATATTAAAACATCACAGCAACCCCAAATGTTGATTTGTACATTTAGCTAGAAACATTTGTATTGGATCCAGCCTCTTTCAAGTAATTTGTAAGTGCTTGTTTTTCATCCATAACACCGCTGACACACATCAGTTGCAGTGTTGACTGATACCGATTACCAAAACCAGTTCTTAATCCATGGGTTCGGCTATTCTGGGATCACATAACTCACAATCAATCCTCCTATCCAATGGTCCACATTGAACCATGTGGGCCACAAGAACTTGTACCATCATGCTGAAAGAAGGGTTCCTACTTAGTTTCATCATAACCTCCTTTTTTTTCCAATAAATCATTAACTTAAAGACTGAAAAATATCAATAATAATCCGCATGAGAAAGAAAACAGTCATGAGTTCACACAAACGTGATGACCAGACCTTACTCCTAACCTCAAAACAAAACTTCCTTCAGTACTTGAAATGGAAAAAAGAAAAAGAAACGGATGTCTCCAAACCAAACACAAATGACATAGTCAAAATTTGGGAAGAGTATGTGAACTCACTAAGCCCCCTTCTCTGCTTTGGCAGCCGTTGCAGCAGCTTGGCCTCGTAGACGACCGGTCCTTCTGGCTGCGATAAGACCAACCTTCTGGCCAGGCGGAGCATCGCGACGGACAGTGCTGGCATGCCCGATGTGCTGGTGGTTACCACCACCATGGGGATGCTCAACAGGGTTCATGGCAACACCACGAACCTTGGGCCAGCAATTCCGCTTCACCCGGTACTTATGATAAGCATTTCCTGCCTTGAGAAGAGGCTTCTCTGTACGGCCGCCACCTGCGACCTGGCCAACCATCGCACGGCACCCACTTGGCACGATCTTCTTCGCTCCAGAGGGAAGCTTGATCCTGTGATGGTAAAGAAATCAGCTTGAACAAATCCAGGTTCATCAAATGAAAGATCAGATGAAACACATACTTCCTGGATGGCATTGAACCCCTAATGTTAATCCTATACACTGTTTCATGTACTTCCTGATAAATTTTTGGAGAAAGAAGCCAGTTTTCACTTCCCTTGCAAACAGGCCCTTGAAATCAAAAATTAAAGAGCCATAGAGGTATGGGAAAAGAACGGCAACGGAGCAAAATAGATCTCCAAGGATCATTACAATCCATTGAGATAACAAATGTTAATCAGAATTCAAACATAAATGGAAAAATGGGACAACTTTTTTTTTCTTTGAAAGGCAAAGAATTCATTAAAAGAAGAATAAAAGAATACAGTAGAAAAGAAACAGACCAAAAACATCCCTGGCCAGACTAGAGCTGCTTCTATTCCTAACGCAGCAGTCATTTCTTCCCCCCTATCATCCCAGAATATAATTCGTTCACTGCTGCCCAATGAGAATCCAATTCATTCCCAGTCATTTGAAAAGATTTACACAAGCAGGTACCCAGTGGGCTCCTTAACGCACTCAAAGCGGCCACAACTTGTTCAACAACAATATCGAAGTGATATAAATGGCAGTGATCAATACTGGTCCCCCACAGTACCCTAGGCTGTTTCCAACCTGAAAAGATACACAACTAGATATCAACACCACATTTATCCAATACATGGGCCACATACCCTGGAACAAGGTGTCCCGTATCGGTATCGGTTGGCGTAACGGTGACCTCCAAAACCGATACGGATACGGGGGCGTAACGGTGATACGGGGGCGTAACGGCCCGTAACGGCGCAAATTTTTTTTTTTTGCCAAAAAAATATGAAAAAATATGGATTAAATCCGGAATATTCTAAGCATTCCAAATATGCATTCATTTATAAATTGGAACATGTTTATGGTGGTGTAACGGTCCACTCTTTAGTGAGAAGTTGTATCGGACTGTCTGATGAATTTATGAACCAGATAACCTGAATTTGACTACAAAATTCATATATTTAATTTTCTAACTATCTACTATCAATGATAGATATATTAGAATGAATGTAATATGAAAATATCTTACATTTAGGTGTTTGCAATTATTTTTGAGGGCCAAAATTCATGCGTAAATAGAAAAAAAATATAAAATGGCACCCCAAATATGTAAAATGCACATTAACATGTTCTACTATGATTAACACATCATATGGCATCATTAAAACAACAAAAGAATCATTAAAAAATGATTTTTCGAATTTTCAAAAAAAGGGCCGAAATAAATGCGTAAATAGAAAAAAATAAAAATAAAAATATAAAATGGCACCCCAAATATGTAAAATGCACATTAACATGTTCTACTATGATTAACACATCATATGGCATCATTAAAACAGCAAAAGAATTATTAAAAAATGATTTTTCGAATTTTCAAAAAAAGGGCCGAAATAAATGCGTAAATAGAAAAAAATATAAAAAAATATAAAATGGCACCCCAAATCTGTAAAATGCATATTAACATGTTCTACTATGATTAACACATCATATGGCATCATTAAAACAGCAAAAGAATCATTAAAAAATGATTTTTCGAATTTTCAAAAAAAGGGCCAAAATAAATGCGTAAATAGAAAAAAATATAAAATATATATAAAATGGAACCCCAAATCTGTAAAATGCACATTAACATGTTCTACTATGATTAACACATCATATGACATCATTAAAACAGCAAAAGAATCATTTAAAAATGGTTTTTCGAATTTTCAAAAAAAGGGCCAAAATAAATGCGTAAATAGAAAAAAATATTAAAAAAATATAAAATGGCACCCCAAATCTGTAAAATGCACATTAACATGTTCTACTATGATTAATACATCAAATGGCATGATTAAAACAGCAAAACAACCATTAAAAACTGATTTTTCGAATTTTAAAAAAAGTGGCCAAAATTCATGCGTAAATAGAAAAAAATATTAAAAAATTATTAAATGGCACCCCAAATTTGTAAAATGCACATTAACATGTTCTACTATGATTAACACATAATATGACATGATTAAAACAGCAAAATATATTAAAAAAAGTATAAATACCTAATTTTGACGAATTTCTGAAAAATGGCCCACCGAGCTTTGATTCAAAAAAATCTATAATATAATGTGTTTTTCTATCAAATACCTAGCTAAGGTTGGTCGAAATTAGTAGTAGAAGGAGTTAGAAACAGTTTGGAAGCAAGAGGTTTCAAAAAAACAGCAAAAACAGAGCTTTAAAAAAAAAAAAAAAAAAAAAAAAAAGTTACCGTTTCGGGCCCGTAACGGCCCGTTACGCCCCGTAACGGCCCGTTACGCCCGTGTCGGTCTCGTATCGGCCGATACGGGTACAAAAAATCGAATCGGCCGTTTCGGCCCCGAAACGGGTAACGGTTCGCACCGTTACCGTTACGTATCGGCCGATACGGCTGATACGTAACCGATTTGGCATACCATGCCCTGGAAGATAACACATATACTCATACTTGTATATGTCATGTGCGATGCACACAAGCAAAGCATTCAAGTTTTTCAGTGCAATGACTGACCTGACTTCTAGGCCAGGTCATCAACACAGTTGGCGTTACTTATGCAATGATCAGATGTCCCAAACATGCTATTTTGGCACATACACAGCACATATGGCTACATGTATACGTGCATGAATTCCTAACAAATTAACTTGCATTTTTCACTCTGAGAGATGACAAATGGTCATTAAGGGAGTGTTTGATTGCACCAAATATCGTGAAATTTCTTGATATTTTGCAATTAATCAGTCTAATTTGGTGAAATTTCATGATATTTGGTGCAACCAAACACTTCCTAAAACAAAACCAAAGGCAAATAGGCCGAGGTACATTTTTCATGGAGAGGTTATCAGATAAGCAGGAAGAGCATGGAAGCAGGCAACTTGATTCTCCAGAACAAGTTACATGCTATGCCTGTGTGTGCATTAGATATTTGTATCAAATATCAATTGCCTGCGTTCCCAACATTTTGTAAGAATGTGGTACTTAAATATTTCCAGCCATGGAAAACAAGGCATGACTGGGTGCATATTTTCATAGAAGAATCATATCATATTCTGGCAGCACACAGTCATCATCCCAATGCATAGCCTACTGAACACATGCTTACATGTACCTCATCCAAGCCATCCAAATGCAACAAAGGGCATCCTAAAACACCCTCTCAAGACCACCATATGAAGGTTCAATGGAAAAGCAATTAACATAAAAAAATTCAACAAGCAAATGCAAATTGGTAAGATGATTTGGTGCTCTCCTGCTCAGAAAGGGCTAACGGCACGGCATTTGGACATTTGGATTAAGGTAAAAAAAAATCCTGTGGCACTTAATGGTCGCATGCATATAAGGCAACATACTTCAGCAGAGTATGATATAATTCCTGATTACTATCAAATTATCAGAACTAATTGCATCATAATCGAGTTATGCATAGAACCAGATAAAAAAACAATTACTACATAAAATAAAAATAAAGCTCTTGATCTATCACTGACGGTAAAAGAACAACAAATGAAGTATGGTTTGATGAAGACAAAGCAAGCAAACAAACATTCTGAAATATTAGAAAACCTTCCATTTCAATTTTCAACTTTTCCGGATATTCTCGCATAAAAAAAATCCAGGCAATAACATGGACAAAACCATTAAAAAAATCAATGTGATTTGATGATAATCTTGCTCTGCATTGCAGATGCGTGACATGTGACCAACCAGAAAATTTTATCAACCAGACCACTACATAGACCATGTCCTATAAATCAGAGTCATTTGCTAATGCTAGTTATCAACACCTTTTTCAGATGTCCATTTCTGACCACTAACATGACCTATAAGATAATCTAATCACTAAAATCTTTTTACACATAACCCCTTAACATGATGTTAGTAGGGCCGGCCAGTGTTCAAAGTATAGGAATCACTACAAGTTTCACTGGCCGGGGATATGGAAATAATATCAATATTGCCGATAATATCGCTGATAACCATAAATGCGGGAAAACATGGGGGAAACGGTAGAATTTTCCGTGAAACTTCAAGAGATGCTAAAATACACATATTTGCATATTTATGAACAAAAAATTTACAAAAAGAATGTATACACAATAAGTTTCCATTTAATGGGGGCTTAAAAGCATGTGTCGTCATAAGAAATAGTCTAACCATCCCATCTAAACATCCAAACATCCATAGACATTGCAAAATATTGACAACTCACAATATTTTTGCCAAGAAATCATCAACAACTGGAAAGGAAACGAAAGATTGTGGTCTTAATATTGCGCGTGTTGCGATAACGATAATATTTAGATATTATCTATATTAGCAACAACAAATTGAAAACTACATACAAAAATGTGCTCATAAAAAAATTTGAAATAGAACTTTTTTAAATAAACAGACTTTCTATGATATCTCTATGTTGGCAAGCCGACACACTTGTGATACAAGCATCACCTAAAATTTATACAGTCGAAAATATTGGCGATACATTGGCGATATCGATACATTGGCAATACAAGCAGCGCAAGGAATTTACACAATTGAAAATATTGGCGATATCGACAAGGTGGTGATACTTAGCGATGCATTGTTGATGCCTGAAATTTTTAATACTACAGGTGTTATCGGTATCACCAAGCTGGAGATAACGATAAAATCGGAGATATTTCGATAATATCGTAGATAATTCAAACAATGGGGCCGGCTTGGGCCACGTAAAAATAAAAAATTTGAATAGGCAAGCCCTACACATAAAGGTGTCATGTGTCACTGGAACCCCTATTAACCTTTGAGCCACCATATACAAGAGATTCTCAACCACCCACCTAGCATACCACTACCTTGGCACTTGAATGAACGGTTAAGATCAAAATATAAGATAGTCCACCAATCAGATCGCCAATCGAGATATTTGGACCGGATCTTCAGTCACATCACCCATCTACCATGTGACCCACCAGGAAAATGACCCAGTCAATAAAAAGAATGTGGGTTTTTGACATCGAGGGTCCAGATCATGGGTCTGATAATAATAATAATAATAAATTGTTTACCATACACGTGGCAAGTGTGTGTGCAGGTGAAGATCCAAACCAAGCATCCTGAGACTCCGCCATTGATTTGCCAACGATCAAAAATTGCTTCGAACAGAGCATTCTATCCATCTAACAACTGGACCTTTTCTTACTAAAAAATGAATTTTATAAAAGAAATAAAAATCAAAATACCTTGAAGTTCCATTATCAGGGTTGTGGCTGATGACGATGGCGTAATCACCAGAGGCCCTGGCGAAGACGCCTCGATCTCCGACGTGGTGCTCGACGTTGCAGACGACCGCGCCCTCAGGAATCGATCTGATAGGGAGGACGTTCCCAACCATCAGATTCGCCTTCTTCCCGCAATACACGAACTGCCCCGTATACATCCCCTCCGCCGCGACGAACAGCTCCTTCTGGTGCTTGTATCGGAACGGATGGCGGAAGGTGACTCGGGCGAGTGGGGCGCCTCGGCCCGGGTCGTGGATGATCTCCGTCACGACGCCCTTGAGGTAGCCATTGCGCTCGCCGAAGTCCAGGGAACGGAATCGGGCCGGACCCTTGCGGTGGTGGGTGTGGGATTTGAAAACGGACCCGGCCCCTTTACGCTGGGCTCTGATGACTCGCCCCATTAGGGTTAGGGTTTTGGGCGGAGGAGACTATGGTTTGGGATTTTTTCCTTTTACAGGGTTTGGAAATGGAGGGAGACTGGCTGAGAAAAGAAAAAAGATGATTTCATATTGGGAACGGGGTTTTGGGTTGCCCTAGAAATGAAGGACGAGGATTGGCTGGTGACCCCGACATCACCCAGCTGGAAGGGGGAAAAGCTTTGTGGGCCCCACAATGATTTATATGTTTAATCCACGCCGTCCATCCATTTTTCCAGTTCATTTTATGGTACTCTTCGTGAAAACTGTAAGATCCAAAGCTCGAGTGGACCACACCACGGGAAACGGTGGAGATTGAACGCCAACCGCTAAAAACTTCTTGGGGGCCACGGGAGTTATGAATCAAGCTGGTATTTGTGTTTTCCCTTCATCCAGGGTTACCTAACTTTATGAACAATTTGGATGGCAAATAAACATTGTGGTGGGCTCTTAAAATGTTTTCAACGGTAGGTATTCAATCCCTTGGTGTGGCCCACTTGAACTTTGGGTCTACCACATTTTTTGCTTTCATGCCCTAAAATTTGCAGTCAAAATGGATGGATGCCGTAGATGAAACACATATCATGGTGGGGCCCACAGATCTTCTCCATCAGCCAGCTAGCTGTGTAATGTAGAGGTCACCAGCCAATCCGCGTCGAGAAATGAAATGGGCTTGGGCCATATGAAGTGGGCCCCACCGGATGATAAGTGCACTCGCCTCACTCGTGCGGCGGCAATCACATGTTGGAGATCGGATCCACCCGATCTCTCGGGGCCCGGCATCTTTACGGTGGGGATCTCTTGAATGGACGGGTGTGATGGCATGCATAGCCGTCTCTGCACGTGTGAAGCAAGTGCAGGGTGCTACAATTGGACGTGAACCCTTGAACAAAATGCACTGATCGGCCCACTGCGATGTCCGTGTGACATCCAATCCGTCCATTAGTCCAGCTCAGTTAGGACGATCAGGCAGGTACAAGACTTAGATAGCCCACACCACAGGAAACGGTGGGGAGCCCACAATGATGTTTTGTGCCATCCAAACCGTTCATAAAATGAGTTCCGCTACCATGCATCAAAACACAATTATCTGTACCATCTAAAACATAGGTGGGCCTGAAAAGGTTAAAATGGTGGGCATTTCCATCTCCACTATCTCCTGTGATGTGGTCAAGATTTCAAACTGGTCTGGCTTGATTGTTATTCAAATTATTGATAATGGTTTGATCGAGGCTGGCCCATTGAGAAACATGGATTCCAGAGAGGATATCAACGGTTTGGGCCTGAATATACCCTGATTATGAGCCATATGAGACAGGCCCATGTCTTAATGTCAAGCCTAGTTACAAAAGAGAAGGGCCTTTACCGACATTCCGAGCAATCTGTTGAAATAAGGGTGGGCGTTCCCTCCCAAACTGCAGCCCGTGGCATGGACAAACTGATTCGTAGACCAGCATGATTTTGAGGATGTAGGAGTAATATGTGCCAGGGCAACGCATCTGATGGACTGGTTGGATTTTCTCCCCATGCATTGCATGGGCCTTAAATCTGCCCATAGCCACCATGATGTAGAGCGAGTCTAAGATATTTTCATGGCAAAGAAAGACCAAAGATGGCTCAATCAAAGCAGAAATGATCCAAACCTTCATAATCTTAAATCAGTTGTATCTCACAAACCGGGATGAGTTTTTTGACACACCGTATATGATTTTGGGTAGGAGAACCTACTTCAGCCAACCAACTCCCGGCGGCCATTCCATCATATCCACGGTCAAAAAGTCCCATTTATTCCTTTTTACTATAAACAGATGGTCGGTCAAAAGTTCCATTTATTTTCATTTTTACTATAAATAGCCAGTTTTACTTGAGTATAATTTTTGGTAATTTGAATTGAAACCTTCAGAAAAGTTAGGAGAATAATGTGGTTGGCTCAAATTTGACACTTTTTTGGCATCATTCAGTCCAGAGGTTTTCTATATTATTTATAGTAAAGTCACATTTTTAAGGTGTTTTAGTTATAGTAGTCTAAAACTCCTTCCTACGTTTGAGCTGAGTTGTAATTTGATTTTTTTTTTATCATCAATCAAATTATATATTTTGAATTTATTAGGAATTATTTATGTTTTTATCTCTTGTGGATACGAGGAAGACGGAAGAAATTCCATGGATTCGGAGTAGTTATTCTCTGAGGAAGACGGTGATTGACCTCATGGGTTGGAAGATGGGTGATCGACCTCATGGGATTCAAGGAAGACAGAGGAAGCTCTGTGGATTCAGAGTAGTTATTCTCGGAGGAAGACGGTGATCAACCTCATCACATCCCTCCCTGCGCCACACTACCACGATACCGATGTTGGAAATATCTGTTTTCCAACCCATAAACTGGAATAGTTTTAAGGGCATCATCCAAACCGGCCATTAACTAAGTTAACTAACATCCCATGAAAACTAAGCACAAAACAACCATCATCCACTGTATAAAGGCATTTAAGTACACAAAAGATGTGCTACATTTTTAAGATGCTACTTTGAATTTAGCTGTCCGTTGATTTCAAAAAACAAAAGCCAACCTTCCAAAATCAAGGTTGTCATGATGCCACTTGTCAGATTCTCATTCGACAATGAAGGCTGATTAATTAGGGCCCAATGAAGATATCATGGAGCTTAATGGGCTTCATGATCAACGACTGGATGTGATCTTCAACCCCAGAAAGTCTATCATCATCTCCATGCTGATAAATGATTTGGGCAGTTCTGGAGAGGTTGAAGCAAGCTTCCGTTATGGCTGAAGGAATTGGAGTCTGAGCGAGCAATTCCCCGTTGAGCTCCTTCCATAAGTTATGAATGAATCTCCGAACATGTTTTCGGGCTTCCTCGTCCGAAGAAACACCATTCTCTTTCATGTAGCATTCCATGCTTGAAGCAACATCGCCGCGTTCTTGCTCGTCCTGGACATTTCATTGAGCCACTTAGTGTTTGATCCACATATAGGATGCCATAAGATTAATTCGAACGATGGGTCATGTTTGGATGTTCAATTGAAATAAATTGCAAAACTCCAATTTAATATAGAACAAATACTCAAAGAGTGGGTGGGTTACACCATTTTAATCCCCCTTCATTTGTTTCACTCTATTAAATTGGATTTGCAATAGAAACCTATTGAGTATCCAAACTGCCCCAAAAATTGGTAACTGATCATACTCACCCTTGATGTTCCTAGATCATCCCAGAGTCGAAGGATCCGCCCTGAGCAAGAGAAGATCTTCGGATATGGCTCAAGGAAGTCCACACTTTCAACGGTCAGATCTTGCCCAATGAGAAAGAAAGCATGGACCAATGCCATGTATGTCCCACCAGTGGTCACTCCATTCTCTAGATAATCTTCTAGCGTGGGCACATATCCCTTACTACACCATTTTGCTTCCACTAGAAATGCATCAATTATATCTAACCACTACAACCACAACCACAGTAACAACAACGATGATGACAACTACAACAAAGCTATCTGAATTTCTAGATACTTGAAAAGACAGAGAGAGATGGATAGAAGGAGAAATGGGAAGAGTGTGTACCGTTCTTCGTAGGTGGTGTGTGATACTCCAACCATGTTCTTTGAGGACTCTGTAGCCTATCTCATTGGTTGTGTTGTACAAGGCCATGTAACATATTTTCATGTACTCAGGAAGGTGCTCCATAGCACCAAGATCCCATCTACAGAAATCCCAAAAAAACGACGGTTCAAAACATGCGTCCATATAATGTTCGTGGTCATCAGATGAGCGATCCAGACTATTAAACCATGGGTCCTGCTTGTTTGACTAAAAAGGTTTATTGATGATAGATGTTGCTAATCATGAATCAAATAACTAACCTTTGAATTGCATTGGTGAAGAGGACTAGTTCATCCAACGATCCATAGCTGTCGTACATGTCGTCAACGACTAGCAAGATAGCAACGGCTTTGGTCAGTTCAATCCGGCACTTCGAGAAGTGGGGTTCCCAGAACACCCCCACTGTCCACAGGTAGCACTCTAATGGCCGATCTCGAGCAAAGCTCAGCTTCTCTACAAGACCCAGCTCCCTCCACCACCTAAACCAGATTTACACAGGCCATTGTTGAACAAACAGATATCATGTGCAAAACAAACCGAGTCGAATTGAGCCGTCGATCATTAAAAACATGGGCTTACCTTAGTATCTCTTCCAACTCCCTTAGGTGCAGTGATTGGACCATGTTGAAATCCAAAGCTGCTAGTTCTAGAAGGCCTGAGTCCCTTTCATTTTCCTTGCTATACTCCTCAATGTAACTCCTAGCTTCCAACCTTACCATCCTCATGTGTCTAGGAAGCTCCAACCCATGCCTAATTTCTCTAACGAGGTGTCCTTTTGAACTTAGGACTGATGTTTTAAGGTGTCCCTTTGAGAATTCCATGGCTTCTGATAGTATGTCCTCACCATTTCTACCCAAGTAGGAAGCTTCATAGAGACTCAACATCCCCCAAGTGTCTTTCCTCAAGGACTCCTTGAATTTCCCTTCTTTGTCCATGAATTTTTGGAATACACCTGTTTGGCAACATATTGCAATTTGTGGCAATTAGAAAGTAGGTGTAGCCTGTGGGGTGCATGCATAGTTTTAAGACTCGGACGAGTCTGATCAACTTGCTGAGTCAACTCAGACTCAGTCCAAACATATCTGGTTAATGCATGGATGGGATAATTGATAAGGGTTATTCACAGCTGAGATCAAACCAGACAATGCACTTCGCCCCGCCATGGATGGGCCACGGTACAGTAGGCAGCTGTCCCCACTCGCCTTTCGAATGGACGGTGGAGAAAAAATGCTCAACCAGTCCACATTCAAAATGTATAATCGGACGGTTATTACTGGCCCATCAGTTTACTTCTGTAGCGTGTCCCATCCACCTTAGGACTCTTCAAATGAACGGTCCAGATTACTGAAAGGTGCAGCCAAGTGGGCTCATAATGGATTGTTCGCAACACGTGTGCACAAAACAGAACGAGACAGCGCACGTACTGGGTGGCACGTTGTATGAATGTTGTCTTAGCAGTCTAAAGGCAAGAGATGTGAGGAAGAGGTCGTGGTCATCTTTGCTGTTGTAAAAACGGTCCAAAATTGTACTGATCTCCTCTTGGAAATGGTAAGCAATTCCCAACCGTTGAAGCGTATCGATCAATTTCATTGTAGCCGTTGGATCATACGGTTCTTTATTTAATTTCTTTGCGGCTTCTTCCTTCAATTCTTCAATCCGTGTGGTGTTGCTGTCGGGGTGGGAGGCTGGGGCCTATGTAAGTAACAAAAACAAAACAATGAGAGAGAGATTAGAAAGAGAACTTGGGTCCCACTTGGTTACATGGACCGATGATCTTGACCGTCCAAACGTACTTAGGAAGCCTCTACACTTCTGTAACAGTAAATCTGAAAAACCATGACTGGGCCCACGAGAAATTTATGAAGTCAGAGGATATACAAGTACCCTCTAGCCTTGAATAGGAATGAGTGGGCCTAGTAGATTAGTTATCTTGACCGTTGATTTTATGGGCCCCAACATCTGCAGATCATGCCTCCAAAATGATGCAGATAGGGAACTCATGTTCCATCCGATCTTCGGTTTTATTCCATCGAATGTCGATCGTCCATTGATAACCACTTGAACGGTCATGATTGTTTGGTTAGTCGGGACTCATCAGATCAATAGTCTGGATCATCAAGCAGTGGGTCCCACTTGTCCAAAGGCTTCAAACTCACTTAACACATGCAGAGGCTTGCTAACCCCGCACCAGCCCCTATTCATGCACACGTGTGGAATAGGTGAGCCATCTATCACGTGGGCCCCCATGCATTAGTCCAGAATAGGAGAGAACCGTAGTTTCCGCTTCCATCATATCCACCCTAAAAATGATCCGAACCATCCGATGAAGATGGACAATCATAATCAGTCATCCACACCGGTCAGATGGTTAGGATCATCCGACGGTAGAGACATTCGAGGTTCCTGTAGTCCACCATAAGGGCCATCATATGAACGGTTTGGATCATCATGATACGAGCCCTACCTGTAGTGGTTGTATGGCAGATATTTGGGGTATCCGCTATCCAGCATTGATGACTCAACAATAATCACGGTTGATAAATATGATGAGGTTTTACCCGGGGCAGATGAGGCCCACCAAACGAACAGCGTGGATCTGTTGGTTTTAAGAGACTGAATGGACGGTAGCGAAAGAAAGGAAATTAGAACTGACAGCGCAATGCTAGAGAAATACCGTGCGTTCATGAGGGAGAGAGTTGAGTAAGTTGTAGTTGGGGTGCAATGGGCCATGCAACGTATGAGAGCTTGCTTGAGCATGGACGGTTAGATTTCTCCTCCATGAGTGGCCAAGTGAAGAGGGTTGGCCCCTTTTGGCGAGTTGAATAACAGCCGTTGATGGAGATGGAGAGAAAAGGGTGCTTCTCAGGCCAGCCATTTCCAAGCTTGTGTATTCTTGTGATGGAGTTTCGAGATATTTATGGGGAAAGCAGAGGAAACTGCCTTGTGACTCTCACGAAATTACGAAAATAACATCGGTCCTCACCAACCCTTTGGTAGGCCGCTCCACGAAACCTCCGTGGTATATGCGGACCACCTTCGGCTATGGAAATCATGTGGTAGGACAGCTAGGATGCTCTGACATGGGAAATTGCATCAGATGAACGATTATCATCGTTCGATTAATGGATAATGAATCCCAGCATAGCATGATGGGACGCCAGCCAATCTCAGAGCCCTTGAAACCAAAAAGCATTGTGGGGCCACTGAGATGTGCATGACAACATCCACTCCGTCCACACCAAAGGTAACTGTGGGGACGTAGACGCCTACGATTGAAACCTTCTTTGGGCCATGCTGCTGTCAAGATGAGGTGTGTGAGGGGGTCGGCTTCGGTGGATCCCCAGGTCCACAGAGGTGTGTGGGACTCATGAGGGGCTCACGGTCATATGCGCGCCTTAAATCTAAGCAGTCTAACTGGGGGTGTACACGAACGAAGCTAGCTCGATCAACTCTCTCGACTCGGGTCGAAAAAGCTTGATTTGGCCCGGTTCGAAATTGAGTTCAATCCGAGTCAGTTGGTTTTTAGAGCTCGAAACTGAATTTGAGCTGAGTTCAAACTGGCTCGAGCTCGACTTGACTCAGTTTAATATATAGTTTGAACTCGGTTTGACTCGGCTTGTCTCAATCAAATAACATTAAAATAAAAAACAAAAACCAAAAATTTCTACTTTACCATTTTCCTTTCGTTTCAAAACAATATGCCCGTCCAACCAACGACCCTACAGTCTTTCTCTCTCTCTCTCTCTCTGCTCGTCATGCTCAACCAACAACCCAAGGGCCCTCTCTCTCTCTCTCTCTCTCTCTCTCTCTCTGCTCGTCGTGCTTGACCAGCGGCCCTAGCCTCTTTCTTTCTTTCTGCTCGACCAATGACCCTAGCCTCGATGTATAGCTCGAACTTGGCTCGAACTGGTCCGATTCACTGACCAAGCTGAGTCGGGCTAAATATAGTGGCTCGATCATCAGGTTGGGCCGAACACGAGCTAGATGTGTCTGCTGATCAAGCTGAGTCAAGTTAAGGCCAGCTTGACTTGGTGTACACCCCTAAGTCTAATAACCATTTTAACAGCTAATTTTAAGGCATGATTCCAAAAATGAAACTGACTCAAAACTTACGTGGACTACACCATAGGAAACAAACGTTATTGAATCCCTCCCAGTAAAGACTTCATGCTATCGTGTAATCCACCTTAATGTTTATTGGTCATCCAACCTGTTGACAAGGTCACAAACAACTGGATGAAGAGACTACACAAATATCATCTTATTCCAAAGCTTTTATTGCTCATAAGAAGTTTTTAATAGTTAATTACCATTGTTTCCCGTACTATAATTTATTTTTGGATCATGCCCTAAAATGAGCTTTTAAAACAGATATATAGTATGGATGTAATCACATACATCACAGTGGGCCCCAAAGTCAGCAGTCCCACATCTTGGTGGATTCGGGGAACCAGCAAAGTGGCGCCCGTGTGTGAAGCCCACGATGGCTTGTCAAAGCCTTTCAAAGGAAAAGTTTTATGCTACAGGAAGTTCGTTGGGGTCCACCGTGATTGTCTCTGAGAAATTCATCTTATTGTATCTATTTTTTTCATAACATGCCACAACATTGGTCAAATTTTGAAACAGATTCAAAACTAAAGTGAGACAACAAGAAGGAAATAGCGTATGAGAAAATGCTTACAGTTGAAATCTCCCTGAAATCTGCTGTGACATTTACATGACATTCATACCATTGTAAGGTCATTTTTGCTTCGATGAATCCAAACCACAAAAATAATAGCCTAATCCAAAACTTACGTGACCTCACAAATGTTCCAATGGTGGACGTTCAATCCTCGCCTTTTCTGATCATGAGGTCCACTTGAGTTTTAAATTTTTCTTCAATTTTAGGCCCATGTCCTAATATGATTTAGCAAAGTGGATGGATAGGATGAATTTCTCACAAACATTAGGGTGGCCCCACCTAGGTTAAAGAAGTTACAGGGAAAGGCAGCAACTAGTGGCTGTTGAAGTTTGATTTGTGGGCTTATGCCGTCTAAAGCAGCTGTCAGAAATTCTCGGAAAAAAGATAAAGAAAACAAAAAAGAAACGAAAGAACTGGAAAAAAAGAGGGGCATGACAGCATCTCTAACTGCGTGGACCCATTAATCAACTCTCGCCCATCCATCAGGGCGTTGAGCGCAGCCGATTAGGTGAGACCCGGCCTCACCCAAATGATGTGGCCCTTACCATGGGCCCCACCTCAATGTATCTATTATGTATCCATGCCATCAATTCATTTTTACAGATAAATTTAAGGACATGAGAATAAAAATGATGAAGATCCAAATCTCAGTTGGACCATACTCTAGGAAACAGTGGTAATTTAACGCCTTATCATTCAAAACTTCTTAGCGATCGAGAACTGTTTTCGTAGTGGTTATTTACCATCCAATCCCTTGTTAAGGTCACATAAACCTGGATGAATGATGGAAACAAATATAAGCTTGATCCAAAACTTTTGTGGCCCACTAATGGTCCATCATCTCTGTTTCCTGCGTTGTGGTCCACCTGATCGTTGGATCTTCTTCATTTTTTGTTCCATGCCTTCAAATGATCTGAAAAAAAAGGGATAGACAGTGTGATATAGAATATATACATTAATGTGGGCCCCATGGTAAAGGGGGTCTCACCTAATCTGCTCCCTACAGGCCAGGCTTGTCTCTCACATGTGACCCAATCAAATCAAGCCATATATTATTTACGATGGTACTAAGATAGCGCAACCAGCGTCTAATTGATGAGAGCTATGTAAGGCCCACCCTTATGTATGTATTTTATCCATACCATCCATTCATTTTGAAGGATCACTTTAGTGCATGAACCAAAAAGGAAGTAGATCCAAGATATGAGGCGACCACACCATAGGAAGCAGATAATGACACAGTGCCAATACCCAACAGAATCATTTATTTGACATCTAACCTATTCATATCATCACATAGAAAGGAAATAATTAAAAGAAAAAAAAAAAAAAAAAAACACACATACACAAATATTAGCGTCATCAAAACTTATGCTGATTTCATGAAGTTTGTTACGGGAAAACGTGAGTAGACACCCTTCAACCATTGAAGTCCATCAATAACCATTTGAAATCGATCCATTGACTCGAGAACCGGACATGGTGGAATGAGACACTGTGTCTAAGCTGTCGGCCTACGCTGAAGTGACGAGCCTCCCCGTGGTGACTGCGAGCGATCCTTATTCTCAGCACTCCCCATGTGCTTGAAATTGATGATGGGGAACCCGATGGGATCAAGGATCGCAGGGTCCTGCCTTCGCACGTTAAGGGGCCTTGGCCTCGCAACCAGTTGAAGGCAATGATACGTGGGGTGTACTAGTTTTCCCAATCTTCTGGATGAACAGAATTAACTAAATACTCGACTAACATTATCCATGCATCGCATTAATTAGGATTTGGTGACTCGGCAGTTGCGGTCGCAATGAGGGTGGTTGGTCATGCGCAATCGTTAGACGAAGTCACTCAAGGGAGTGATGTTGTGAGGGCATACATCATATCATAATACATGCATATGCATTAACAAGTTTAATTAGGAATTTGTGAATGTATGCATTTCATTAAATTTAGTGTATAATTGATGTTTATTGTAACTTAAGGCTAATAGTAACCACTGAGTTAGCTACTCACTCCCACTCTAGGACGGTA
Source organism: Magnolia sinica (assembly GCF_029962835.1). NCBI lineage: Eukaryota > Viridiplantae > Streptophyta > Magnoliopsida > Magnoliales > Magnoliaceae > Magnolia > Magnolia sinica. Next base: position 5,722,528 of record NC_080573.1, on the reverse strand, counting down.
TTTTAAAACACCAACCAACCCCTTTACTAGATGTAGGTAAGGCGGAGCTCGACGAGCCGAGCGAGGTGAGCATGGATAAGGAGGAGGAGCTTTCCTACTTCCAAACTTTCGGCGGATCCTTTTATTTTGAGTTCGGGCTACCGCGGGGTATGGACCAGGGCCCTAATCGCTTTGAGTCATGTATGGGTGGGACTAGTTTCCTATTTAGATGATTTTGAATTCGTAGTTTGGATATTTTTATATTTAGTAGCAATTGATACTGCTTTATGACGTACTTATGCTCCATGCCTTACTAAATCCCCCATTGTTTATGAGATCATCCAAATGTAATTAAAATATAAAGCCCATTAAGACACTCATGACACCTAGGAATTCGGGAGCCGAGTTCCTACACGGCCCCTGAAAACCCAGGGTGTTACACTCTTCCTCTTAGAACCAGATACTTCAGCTATTCTTGCACAAAAGAAGGAAGTTAGTCCAAGCAAAGCTTATAGAAGAATCTTCAGCCAATCATAACACCCACCCTGCCTACCCAAAGCAAAAGGATGAGGTAAAATCGGTAAAAGCCTGAAGACATGAGGTTATCCCTACTGATGAGGTCGTGTCAAATGCGCTGATCCTTGCTAAGCACCCGAGCCCTAACAACCTGGGCTTGGTATAAAGAAGAGAGATGAGGCTGTCCTTTCAGTTGGACTACAGGTAGAAGCAGAAGACAGATTAGAATGCAATAAGATAGGTTAGCTTTAAGAAACACATTGAAGAATAGAAAGTGTTCCACCTGGATTAAAGAATCTGGTGAGAACTCAGACCCACAAGTTACCGATCTCAGCGGCGGGAGCTTCCCACTCTCCCGAGGCCCAAAACCACTTTCCCTTCCAGTCTTTGTTGAAAGTAGGGAGTCGGGTTATCAGACCCGGAGAACATTGGGGTCTGGCCGAGAAATAGTACCAGGCTGGGTCGAACCTATCAAACTTGGCTATATATAAATACAGGAACTCATCCGGCGTCAAGTGTTGGTTCTTCACCTAACGTTAGAGGATGAAAGTGGAGACCAGAATCCTCCATGCGTTCAAAACTAACTGACCCAGAGCCATCTGCAGACGCGCCAGTACCAAACGTGTGAATGGATGGATGGGGAATTGGAGCCCACACTGGAAGGCATAGTGGAATATCGTGACGTCCCCATCAACGAGATTACCCACTTGATCCTGAGGTGAGGGAGCTCGGATATGTACCGAGTCGGGAATCTGGTAATCGGCTCGAAACTGAGCCATCTGAGACTCGAGCAGAACCGAGCCTCCAGGAACTGCCGCATAGGACTTGCCTCCTGAAGGACCGGCCTTGGACCTTCCCGCCGGGTCCCAAAGCGCCCTTTTCGGTTTCACGCCTCGGCTCTTGGCCTTCGGACCTGCAGTCTTCTTGGTCGGTGGATGTAATGGTATAACCTCCAAGGAGCCTTCAGAGTCTCCGAGTTCCAAGTCGGTAGTCTCCAGATTGGAGTCCAGTCCCGCTCCTCGGATCTCTTGAAGTTTGTCAGAATTACTCGACATAATGGAAAAAAGAGCTAAAGCTGTAGAGGACTCACAGCGCTTTAGGTGATTTACTCCGGCAGAAATTCTCTTTACTCTGGTGACTTCTTCCAAGCAAGACCCATTCTCCGACTGACGGAATCCCTTTATCTGGCAGAAAAAATCATTTTCCGGCCGAATGCGATTTGAGAAGAATAGAGAGTAGAAGAGCAAAGGTTCAAATGCAAGAGAGGTCAAGTGAAGGCGTGGATGGGTTTATATAGTCTCTGCCAGCCGAACGATATCATTGCGGACAATTGTCTCCGAATTTGAAACGGCTTGGACCCGAGCCTAATGGGACATGTGGAAGGAAGATATACGTCCGGACTCATGTGCCCTAGTCCGAGTACCCTCAGCATTAACTGTCGTTGCGGTGCAGATGACCTCTTGCCTCCCCCCATGAGCACGCGGCATTGTTTCGCCTGCTCCATTAATTGCAATCTGTAACCGTCTGCCACGCATCCCTCATCCAGAGGTCAAAAGTCAAAGGACTGCAGTCACCATACCGCGCACGTATCTTGAAGTATAATCATCGCGACGGTTGTGCTTCGATTACCCTGACCCGTCATCATGAGTGGAGGCGGCGCTTCGTTTCCCCAAAAATTTAATCTCTAAGTCCAGGCTTGGACCAAGAGAGTAGGGGGCTTCTGTTATGAGACAATGTGAGCAGACCCGATAAGGACCGACTCAAGCAAACCGAATCGATCAGTAAGGCCTCGGAAGGAGAACATCGCGACAAGTCCGGCCTTGCTTTCGAACTATGATTCCAAGACTAGAGTTACTGGGGAGAGAAAGACGGGGCAATCTGAGCCGAGCTCTTATCTGGAGCTCTCATCCGAAGAACTACGGCCCTGGATCGGCCGAGCCGAACTCTTGTCTGGAACTCTCATCCGACGAACTACGGCCTTGGATCAGCCGAGCTGAGCTCTTGTCTAGAGCTCTCATTCGAAAAACTATGGCCCTAGATCAGTCGAGCCGAGCTCTTGTCTAGAGCTCTTATCCGAAGAACTACGGCCCTGGACCAGCCAAGTCGAGCTCTTGTCTGCAATCCTCATCCGAAGAACTAAGGCTCTAGATCGGCCGAGCCGAGCCCTACTCGCATCTCAGAGGCTGAAGATGTATTCCGACCACGAACTCCGACCATAAGGTCCAACCAACGGCTCGGGAGACCAAGTTCCGGAACCAACCTCAATATGGACGTGACCAAAGATCACGCTCGCAGATACGCCCCATTAAGGCATATGGGAGAGTGAACTGACACATGATCCAAAGATAGCGGCCGACATATTCGCACGCACGACATCCGCTTGATTGAGCAAATCGTGCTGACATTGACGGTCATGATCCTATCGTCTCATGGGTATAAATACTAGAGGAACCCATTACAATAGGTACGCAATATCTCACACCCTCTCTCTATACTACACAACTTAGATGCATATTCTTTAATCTGACTTAGGCATCGGAGGGTCCCCTGTTTAAGCCAGGGTATCCTTTGCTCACCTTTTTTTACGGGGCAAGTTTGTTCCGAGTTATCAACATTGAGCAGAGGATGGTCCACATTTTAACCTCAACAAAGTTTTTAACGGTGGGTGTTCAATTCCCACCGTGTGGTCCACTTGAGCCTTGGACCTGCCTCATTTTAAGCCCTAAAATGATAAAAATAAATGGACGGCGTGGATAAAAACAACTACATTCCTTGTGCCCCACGTAGCCCCTTGTGAAGACCGAGTCCATCTTGGGCAGCGCAAGACGGGTCCAGAAATGTCTACATGACATGGACCATCTTGGATATGACGCGTGACCCAATCAGATCCAGCCACGTACCACAGACTTCGGGTCCAAAACGTACCACGGACGTCAGGTCCTGTAGACGGGCTTTCTTTTTCATTTCTTGCAAGATGCTTTCATACTAGCGGAGACTACCATGGTTGATACGCAATAATCAAACTGGCGGGCCCAAATTTAGATATATCTTTACTGGCTGACGTAGTGAAGATTCAACGGTCCAAATTCAATGGACAAATGCCCACTAATCAGAATATTGAATAGTTCAATCAACTAGATTTCGGCATCTTGACCTATCTACAATATGATCAGTCAACTTAGGCAGTTTAAATTGAGTTAATTTAATACAACTATACAGTTCCTGAGTGCTTTCATATGAATAATAACAGACTGCAAGAGTATCGGAGTTTTCCTCTTTTCTTTGTGTCGTGAGAAAATAATCAACGGTGAACGTATCTCCCCCAACTGTTTCTTTTGCTGTAGCCCATATAAATCATGGGTCAGGCTGATTTTTTAGACATAGGACTAGCATGAGATTACACAGTATATAAGCGGAGTTGATTTCACAACACATCAAGGGGTGGGCTTAGGTGTCCATCCCATAATTTTTTTTTCACATGTACGAAAATTCGAGGAGCCTATCACCCAGTGTCCATACGTGGCCAAGCTCTGTGGGGCTCACCTTGATGCATGTGTTTTATCCACACCATTCATTTGATTTTCCAACTCATTTTAATGCACGAGGTCATATATAATTAAGATCCAAATCGCTAGGAGAGCACACTAAAGAAAATTGTGGAGATTAAATGCCTACTATTGAAAACTACTTGGTGGGTCACACACTCACACCAAAGGAAAGAATTTGGAGGGTGGGCATCGCTTCACTGTTTTCAATCATATGGTTCACCTAAATCAAAGATGGGACCGGCTTTCGGGACCTACACCAAAAATATTGTGTTTGGCAACTGGTGATCGAATTGGATTAAGTTAGGACCTACATAGTGTCCCATTTTTGTAGTCCTAATTTCATCCCCATCGGATTTAGTTTAAAAGCCCCTAAAAACAAAATAGCAGCCGTCTATGTTTTTATTGAGCTATGATGGATACAATGCATTTTGGTAAGGCTTTAAATAATGCAATTTATCCCTCTGTCCGGAAGATATATGATATCATTTATTTATTGAGTTAAAGCAGGTAGAAGATGGATACGACTTTCAGTCCATCTCTATCTAATGGGCCCCACCATTAATAGTTTCGTATACGTACCCACATCCTCTTGTCATTTTCATGTGAAGCGTGGACAGCTGTTCCATCCTTAATTCCTACACAGCTATTTACAGGCCACTGGTTGGATTATTATTAGATTTTCCAACCAAAGATGGTACGGATTAGGTCTCTTTGGATGTATGAAAATAATCAATTCATGCATTTGAAATTTCATGGATCACTTAGAATATGCAAATAATACAATGTCTATTAAAATTAATGGTCAAAATAAAATAAAATATAAATATGGTTGAATAATGAATTTAAGCCATACATCCCACGTTTAATTGGATAGTTCTTGAAACTGAACCATCCATCCTGGTGGGTCTTTCTGTGGATGGCCCATGTACAACAACTATGGTGACTGCAGACACTAGTAATTCAAATAACAGACTAGCATGGATTT